>NC_142463.1:8396554-8548069 GCF_049115385.1 Moschus berezovskii
AAGAAACACCTGGAGTAACAGGCAAATTTGGCCTTGGAGCACGGAATGAAGCAGGGCAAAGGCTAATTGAGTTTTGTCAAGAGAATGCACTGGTCATAGCAAACACCCTCTTCCAACAACACAAGAGAAGACTCTACACATGGACATCACTGGATGGTCAACCCCAAAATCAGATTGATTATATTCTTTGCAGCCAAAGATGGAGAAGCTCTATACAGTTAGCAAAAACAAGACCAGGAGCTAACTGTGGTTCAGATCATGAACTCCTTATTGCCAAATTCAGACTGAAATTGAAGAAAGTAGGGAAAACCACTAGACCATTCAGATATGACCTCAATCAAATCCCTTATGATTATACAGTGGAAGTGAGAAATAGATTTAAGGGACTAGATCTGATAGATAGAGTGCCTGATGAACTCTGGACGGAGGTTCGTGACATTGTACAGGAGACAGGGACCAAGACCATCCCCATGGAAAAGAAATGCAAAAAAGCAAAATGGCTGTCTGAGGAGGCCTTACAAATAGCTGTGAAAAGAAGAGAAGCAAAAAGCAAAGGAGAAAAGGAAAGATATAAGCATCTGAATGCAGAGTTCCAAAGAATAGCAAGGAGAGACAAGAAAACCTTCCTCAGTGATCAATGCAAAGAAATAGAGGAAAACAACAGAATAGGAAATACAAGAGATCTCTTCAAGAAAATTAGAGATTCCAAGGGAACATTTCATGCAAAGATGGGCTCGATAAAGGACAGAAATGGTATGGACCTAACAGAAGCAGAAGATATTAAGAAGAGGTGGCAGGAATACACAGAAGAACTGTACAAAAAAGATCTTCACGACCAAGATAATCATGATAACGTGATCACTGACCTAGAGCCAGACATCTTGGAATGTGAAGTCAAGTGGGCCTTAGAAAGCATCACTACGAACAAAGCTAGTGGAGGTGATGGAATTCCAACTGAGCTATTTCAAATCCTGAAAGATGATGCTGTGAAAGTGCTGCACTCAATATGCCAGCAAATTTGGAAAACTCAGCAGTGGCCATAGGACTGGAAAAGGTCAGTCTTTATTCCAATCCCAAAGAAAGGCAATGCCAAAGAATGCTCAAACTACCGCACAATTGCACTCATCTCCCATGCTAGTAAAGTCATGCTCAAAATTCTCCAAGCCAGGCTTCAGCAATATGTGAACCATGTACTCCCAGATGTTCAAGCAGGTTTTAGGAAAGGCAGAGGCACAAGAGATCAAATTGCCAACATCCGCTGGATCATGGAGAAAGCAAGAGAGTTCCAGAAAAACATCTATTTCTGCTTCATTGACTATGCCAAAGCCTTTGACTGTGTGGATCACAATAAACTGTGGAAAATTGTGAAAGAGATGGGAATACCAGACCACCTGACCTGCCTCTTGAGAAACCTGTATGCAGGTCAGGAAGCAACAGTCAGAACTGTACGTGGAACAACAGACTGGTTCCAATTAGGAAAAGGAGTACGTCAAGGTTGTATATTGTCACCCTGCTTATTTAACTTATATGCAGAGTACATCATGAGGAATGCTGGCCTGGAAGAAGCAGAAGCTGGAATCAAGATTGCCGGGAGAAATATCAATAACCTCAGATATGCAGATGACACCACCCTTATGGCAGAAAGTGAAGAGGAACTCAAAAGCTTCTTGAAAGTGAAAGAGGAGAGTGAAAAAGTTGGCTTGAAGCTCAACATTCAGAAAACAAAGATCATGGCATCTGGTCCCATCACTTCATGGGAAATAGATGGGAAAACAGTGGAAACAGTGTCAGACTTTATTTTTTTGGGCTCCAAAATCACTGCGGATGCTGATTGCAGCCATGAAATTAAAAGACGCTTACTCCTTGGAAGGAAAGTTATGACCAACCTAAATAGTATATGAAAAAGCAGAGACATTACTTTGCCAACCAAGGTCCGTCTAGTCAAGGCTATGGTTTTTCCCGTGGTCATGTATGGATGTGAGAGTTGGACTGTGAAGAAAGCTGATCGCCGAAGAATTGATGCTTTTGAACTGTGGTGCTGGAGAATACTCTTGAGAGTCCCTTGGACTGCAAGGAGATCCAACCAGTCCATTCTAAAGGAGATCAATCCTGGGTGTTCATTGGAAGGACTGATGCTAAAGCTGACACTCCAATACTTTGGCCACCTCATGTGACGAGTTGACTCACTGGAAAAGACTGATGCTGGGAAGGATTGGGGGCGGGAGGAGAAGGGGACGACAGAGAATGAGATGGCTGGATGGCATCACTGACTCGATGGACATGAGTTTGAGTGAACTCCGGGAGTTGGTGATGGACAGGGAGGCCTGGTGTGCTGTGATTCATGGGGTTGCAAAGAGTCGGACATGACTGAGCGAATGAACTGAACTGAACTGATGACTTTATTAAAAATGTTTGGATTTTAGAAATTTTAACTCTCTAATGACATTTCAAATAAATTCTTTTTTAAATGGAAATACAAAAACACAATAACTGTTTAAGTAGAGAGCTTAATGAACTGTCACAAAGTGAGTGCACTCATGTAGCTACTGCCAAGATTAAGCAAAGCCCCCACCAGCACCTCAGAAGCCCCCGTGCCCTGTCCCTATCCCTACCTCTTTGCCCTCCTCACAGGAGACTGCTGTCTTCACTTTGTACATCATTAATTAGTTTGCCTGCTCTTGAATTTTATTTAAATGAAATCTTATTCTGCTGTGCTGGCTCTTTTCACTTAACACTGTGTCTGTGATATCTGTCTGTGCTCTTTTGTAGCAACATTCATTATCATTGCTATGTATCAGGGATTGGCAAATGTTTTCTTTAAGGGTCCAGACAGTAATCATTTTAGGTCTCTGTTGCATATTCTTTTGTCTGTTTTTTTTGTATAATATTTAAAAAAATATTTTAAAACCCTCCTAAGCTCAAGGGCATACAAAAATAAGACATAGGCTAGATTTGTCCCAGGAGCCAAAATTTGCCGACCTCTGCTATATAGTATACCATTTGTGTTAGTTATCTATTGCTGTGTAACAGATTGCCCCAAAGCTTAGATAACAATAAACATTTATTTTGATTATATGGGTCAGGAATTTGGGAGTGGCTTAGCAGGTGGTTCCGACTCAGAATCCCCCATGAGGTTGCAGCCAGAGTGATGACAGAGGCTGCATTCATCTGAAGGCTTGACTGGCTTCCCCCAGAGTGGCTGATCCAAGAAAGCCAGGTGGAGATGGCATATATTTTATAACCTAGCTTTGTAAATCACACCACCTCACACAGACTAACCCTGGTACAAGTTAGGAATATGTTTCATAAAGGTATGACTACCAGGAGGTGGGCGTCATTGGGATCGTCTTCAAGGTTGACTGTCGCAACACTATGGAGGTATATATCACATTTTACCACCTATTTCCTATTGACGGATGTTTGGGTTATTTCTAGTTTTGTACTCTTATGAATAATGCTGGTAAGAACATTTCTGTTCATGTCTATTGGTGTACATATGTACACATTTATATTGACTATCCATAATGATTTCTGTAATAGCAACTGATTACTTTTTATGATGTTCTTGTTTGGTTTTAAAATGTTTCTTTGGGGAATTTGAGGATAGTGTCAAATTATGGTAATATCAAATAATCTCTGAAAAACCATATACAGTGCCTGAGATTATTTTCTCTTTTGTTACTGGCTTGATCTAGGCTAGTTGAGTGTCTGTAAAATTAGCAACTAGAGTATACTCTGTGGTTTTATTCCTTTCCCATGATTTGTTCGTTTAAAGGAGGAAGAAGTGAACAATAATAATGCTTGGAGAAAAGAAAAATTAATGCCAGTACAATTTGGCTGCTATGGATGAAAAAAAAAAGAAAAGGACATATGATAGCAGTAAAGAGAAATGACTTTCATTCAACGTATGTTTGCATAAAAACCTAAGAGGTGGAGAACAAAGACACGGTGAATAGATATTGCTGCATTTCTCGGTTTGTCAATACAAAAAAATTTAATGTTTTCAATATTCATGCCATGTCCAAATGGGATCTCTTTGGATCATTTCAGTTTCTGCAGTGGCTCTTTAGCTGCTTACTATGTATTAAGCTTAAATGTGTATATAAAAATAGGCAAGATATTTATCACTCCTAATAATAGCAGATTTCCCTGCATTACACAGAATAACAAGGGATTGAGAAAATACAAAATTGTAATTAAGCAAAAAGCAATAGTACAAATCAGCAATTCATGCTTGGGTGTGGACTATGCAGAGTCCCATGGCAAAATGAAAGGGATCCCCCACACTGGTTCTTAAATCCTAAGAATGAAATTTGTATGAATGCTCAGCCACCTCCAGAGCTTCCACTTTTTCTAAAGCATTTTATCAGGGAAACAGCATACAACATAGACCCGGACCATGCATTTCCCTTGGTAGCTGCATATCCACACCAATGAAAGCAGTTTGCTGTCACCTGGAAGGAACAGGTTGACTAGGGGATATGTATAGGCCTCCATAGTTTGCCACAACCCTATTCACAGGTAATTGGATCTTCTAGGAGTAGAAACGCAATTAGTCCACTAAAAAATGTTATGATGACCATGAGACATCAGTGAAAATGGTTTTACTGGGAGTCACCTGGGATCTAGAGCCTTACAGTCAGTGGAAGTTCCTCAGGGCTCGTGTTTTTGAAATAGTCTTACAAAATCAGCAAGCTCCAGGAGATGGTGAAGGATGGGGAAGCCTGGGATGCTACAGTCCATGGGGTCACAAAGAGTCAGACATAACAGCACCAAATCACAGGGAAAACTTCTAGATTTCCTCTCATCAACAAGTGAATAGCCTAACTAGGTTCTGACGCTAGTATATCCCTTTACTGGGAATCTTGCTGACGTTCATATTTAGACTAAATAATAAACATGGTTGTCTTTGAATGGGGCCTGCTTTGGAAAAACCTGCACCTGCTCCAAAAAGAACAGTCTGTCCCTTGGTTTCCATGTCCTTAATAACAATATAATGTGGTGGGCTTACTAATTAGTGTAAGTAGAGCTTGCATGCTATTTATGCATGCTAAGTTGCTTCAGTCATTCCAACTCTTTGTGGCCCCTGGACTGTAGACTGCCAGACTCCTCTGTCCATGGGATTCTCCAGGCAAGAATACTTTAGTGGGTTATCATGCCCTCCTCCAGGGAATCTTCCCAACCCAGGGATTAAACCCACGTCTCTTGCATCTCCTGCATTGACAGGCAGGTTCTTTACCATTAGCGCCAGTTTCAGTTCAGTTCAGTTCAGTCCCTCAGTCATGTCCAACTCTTTGTGACCCCATGAATCACAGAACGCCAGGCCTCCCTGTCCATCACCAACTCCCGGAGTTCACTCAAACTCACGTCCATCGAGTCGGTGATGCCATCCAGCCATCTCATTCTCTGTCGTCTCCTTCTCCTCCTGCCCCTAATCCCTCCCAGCATCAGAGTCTTTTCCAGTGAGTCAACTCTTTACATGAGGTGGCCAAAGTACTGGAGTTTCAGCTTTAGCATCAGTCCTTCCAATGAACACCCAGGATTGATCTCCTTTAGAATGGACTGGTTGGATCTCTTGCAGTCCAAGGGACTCTCAAGAGTCTTCTCCAGCACCACAGTTCAAAAGCATCAATATTTTGGCACTCAGCTTTCTTCACAGTCCAACTCTCACATCCACACATGACCACGGGAAAAACCATAGCCTTGACTAGACAAACCTTTGTTGGCAAAGTGATGTCTCTGCTTTTTAATATGCTATCTAGGTTGGTCATAACTTTCCTTCCAAGGAGTAAGTGTCTTTTAATTTCATGGCTGCAATCAGCATCTGCAGTCATTTTGGAGCCCCCCAAAATAAAGTCTGACACTGTTTCCACTGTTTCCCCATCTATTTGTCATGAAGTGATGGGACCAGATGCCATGTTTAGCACCTTGTAAATCCCAACAAGAAAAAGAAGTGACCACTGGCCTTCTGTAATAAAATATATATATATATCAGCAACTGCTGGGCATTAGCCATTTTTCTTTTGAGAGATAATGCCTAGCTTGTTTTTAGACTTTGGATTCTGTCAGACTGAGAACCTGGTTCCTGATTCCCACAGATTAAGATCAGTCAAAAGATCACAATGTAAACATAATAAAACAATGAGAAACAAGTCACCAAGAGTGAGAATCAGCAGAAATGACAATAGCAAAATTAGACTTGAAAAGATAATGATATTGGAAGTATCAGATATAGAATATATAATAAGTACATTTAATATGTTAAATATGAAAAAGGAACAAGTTAATATAGGAACAATACACTATGGATATAAGTAAGCAAATGTGAAAAAACAAATAATGCATTTATTTCTCAAATGCAAAATAAATAATTGGAAACGGGAACTCAGTTAAACCTCAGCTTAGACCTAGCTAAAAAGATAATCACTGAATGGTAAAACAGACCTTGAGTAATTTATCGGAGATGGAAAATATGAATGAGAATTTCAGGGACAAAGAGAAGAGTACAAGAAGATCTAACGCTGGGGTTCAGAAATAGTAAAGGAGGAGAATGAAGGGGGAGACAATGTCCACAGAAATAGTAGCTAAGAATTTCCCAGAGAGCAGAAAAATCCAGGAAGTCTAGTGAATCTTAAGAAGGGTAAATAAAATATTTAAACATAATGCAGGAAAATTCAGAATGCCAGCAAAAGAGAAGCTTGAAGTCAATGAGGGAGAAAAAAATGGACTACCTAAAATAATTTAGACTTCAGAAGACTTATCACTAAAAATGAAAGTCAAAAATAGTGCCAAAAGAAAATGTATCACCCTAGACCTTTGATCCAGCAAACTTATCATTTAATAACTAGGAAAAATTCAAAACACCAAAGACAGAGAAAGACTTTACAAAGGAGTGAATGACTGACAGCTGGTTTTTCAACAGCAACAAGAGATCAGAAGATATTAGATTCCTTTAGTGGGCTAAAAAAAAAATAACTACCAACTTGAATTTCTAAACTTATCAAAAATATCTTAAAAAATGAGAGACAAATAAATGTATCACAAAAACTGAGGATGTTTGCTAACAGCAGATCTTCACTAAATAAAATTCTAAAAGATGGTCTTCAAACTGCAGGAAAATAATCTCATATGGAAGGTGAAGATATGAGCAGGGGAATGAAGAGCAAAGAAAGTGACAAATATGTGAGTAAATCTAAGTGAACAGTAACTGCAGAGAACAACAACAACACATTGTGGGTTTTAAAAATAGAATAAAGAAATAAAAATTAGTAGGTAGAACAAACAGAACATAAAATAAGATGGTAGATTTAAAACCCATCAGTTCAGTTCAGTCGCTCAGTCGTGTCTGACTCTTTGAGACTCCATGGACTGCAGCATGCCAGGCCTCCCTGTCCATCACCAACTTCCAGAGTTTACCCAAACTGATGTCCATTGAGTTGGTGATGCCATCCAACCACCTCATCCTCTGTCATCCCCTTCTCCTCCCACCTTCAATCTTTCCCAGCATCAGGGTCTTTTCCAATGAGTCAGTTCTTTGCATCAGGTGGCCAAAGTATTTGAGTTTCAGTGCTGCCCCACCCCATACACCAATAATCTGACCTATTTACAGTGATGAAAGGAAAGACTTTCAACCATGAATTCTATATCCAGCAAAACTATCATTCAAACATGAAAGGGAATTTAAAATATTTCCAGAAAAACATAGACTGAGAGACTGTGTCAGTAGCAAACCTAGAAAGAAAATCTAAATGATAAAGAAATTCTAAACGAAGTCTTTTAGGCTTGAAATGAAAGAAATGTGAAGAAATAAAGAACACTGGAAAAGGTAACCACATAAGTAAATATACAGTATAGCATAAGCATATTTTTTGTCTGTAACTCTATTTTCTTCCTGCTTGAGAAACTGCATAAAGCAATAATTAGAAACCTTTGTTGATAAGCATACAATGTATAAAGATGTAACTTGTATGACAATAACAACACAAAGGATATAGAGGTAATGGAGCTATATAAGGACAATATTTTTGTATACAATTGAAATTCAGTTGGTATTAATCCAAACTATGCTGCTATAAGTTAAGATGTTAATTGTAATTTCCAGAGTAACTATTAAGAAAATAATTTAAAAAACATACACAGTGAAAGAAACAACAAACATTTAAAATGGTACACTAAAAAAAATCTATTAAATGCAAAAGAAGCCAGCAAGAGAAGAATAGAGGACCAACAAAAAAGACATAAGATACATAGAAAACAAATAGCAAAATGGAATATATAAAACGTACCTTATCAATCATCACATTAAACGTGGATTAAACACATGAAAGGCAGATATTAGCAAAGTGGATAAAAAACATGATTCAAGTATATTCTGTCTACAAATGACACACTTCAGAGCTGATGACACAAACAGACTGAGAATAAAAAGGTGGCAAAAAGATATATCATGGATATAATAACCAAAACGTAGCTGGAGTGGTTATCCTAATATCTAACATCGGGAGTTGGTGATGGACAGGGAGGCCTGGCGTGCTGTGGTTCATGGTGTCGCAAAGAGTCAGACACGACTGAGTGACTGAACTGAACTGAACTGAACTGAACTGAACATAATAGCCTTTAAGACAAAAACTGTGACTAGGCACAAGAAGAACATTCTGTAGTATAAAAAGACATTCTATCAAGAAGATACACAATCATAAACATATATGCATCGAATAACATAGCCCCCGAATATATGAAGCAGAAACTAACAGAACTAAAGGGAGAAACAGACAAATCAAAATTAACAGCAGAGTTCCCATCACCCCACTTTAAATCATGGTTGTTTAGAACAACCAGAATATGGGTCGATCAACAAGGAAATATAACAAACAATACCATAAACCCATTAGACCTGACAATCATCTGTAGGAGACTCCACCCAACAAGAGAAGAATAAACATTCTTCTCAAGTGCACATGAAATGTTATCTAGAATAAAGTGAAAGCGAAAGTCGCTCAGTCGTGTCTGACTCTTTGCGACCCCACGACCTATACAGTCCATGGAATTCTCCAGGCCAGAATACCGGAGTGGGTAGCCTTTCCCTTCTCCAGGAGATCTTCCCAACCCAGGGATCGAACCCAGGTCTCCTGCATTACAGGCGGATTCTTTACCAGCTGAGCCATGAGGGAAGCATCTATTTAGGGTAGACCATATGTTAATCCATAAAATAAATCTCCATAAACTTTAAAAGACTGAAATCATACCAAGTGTGTTCTGTAAGCAAAATGCAATGAAACAAGAAATCAACAAAAGAAGGAAATGTGGAAATTTCACAGATATATGGAAATTAAACAACACTCTCCTAAATAATCAGTAAGTCAAAGAATAAATCGGGGATTGATTAGAAAATACTTTGAGGTGAACAAAAATGAAAAAACAGCATACCAAAACTTATGAGATACAGTGAAACAGTGCTTGGAGGGAAATTTATAACTGTAAATGCCTACATTTAAAAAGAAGAAATATCTCAAATCAACAACCTAACCCTCTGCCCCAATACACTAGAAAAAGAGAGCAAAATATACCCAAAGCAAATAGAAGAAAAGAAATTAGAAAGGCTAAAGCAAGGATAAACAAAACAGAGAAACAATAGAGAAAATAAACAAAATCAAAAGTTGGTCCTTTGAAAAGATCGAGAAAATTGACAAATGTGTCTAGTCTGATGTGTGTGTGAGAGGGAGACAGAGAGAGAGAGGGAGGCAGAGACACAGGGACGAGAGAACCAAACTCTAAAATCAGGAATGAAAGTGGAGCTGTCGCTACCAAGTGAGTTCACAAAAGCAAAAAGCATTATAGGAGAACATGATGAACGCGAACGGTTATACACCAATAAATTAGATAAACTAAACGAAACGGAAAAATTTCTAGAAACACACAAACTGCCAAAACCAACCAAGAAGAAATGGAATATCTGAAAAGAATCATATCAAATAAATAGAATCAATCAATAATAAAAAATTTTAACAAAGAAAAGTCCAGGGCCAGATGATTTTACTATGAAAATTTTAAAGAAGAAATAATACCAGTCTTTCTGAAACTATCCCTAAAAATAGAAGAAAAGGGACAATTGCCAACTCATTCCATGAGGTCAGCATTGCCCTGATACCAAAGCGAAAGATATCATAAGGAAAGAAAACTACAGACCAATATTCCTTATGAATTCAGTTGCAAAAATCCTCAACAAAAATACTAGCAAACCAAATCCAGTAGCACATTAAAATGAATTTTACCGTGACCAAATGTGATTTGTTCTAAGAACACAAGAGTTGTTCAACACATGAAAATCAATCAATGTAATACACCATACTAATAGAATGAGGGGGAAAATAGCGCCACATGATCATCTCAATAGATGTAGAAAAATCATTTTAAAAATTCCAACACCCTTTCATGGGAAAAATGTCCAATAAACTAGGAGTAGAAGGGAATTTCCTCAATCTGATAAAGGAAATCTGCAAAAATCCCCCAGCTAACATCATGCTTAATGGTGAAAGAGTGAAAGCTTTTCTCCAAAGGCTATTATTATTTGTGTTCTCCAAATACAAGAATCTCAGCTGCCACTGCTGTACACAGGTGGTGGTCCATTTCCAACCCCAGATGATTTATCAGTCATAAATGGGGCTGGATGGCCAGGGTGGGGTCCTCAGACAAGGGAAATATGGGCAGGTGAGTAGGTGAACCAGCCTCCTATCATACCTAGAAGCACAGGGGCATAAGGAGATGGAGTCATTCCGACTGAGGGGCCAAAGTATGTATGACACACCACAGACAGGTGGACTGCAGAATGGCCCAACTCAATACCCACCTACCCCTCTGGACTGCATCTTCACCTCCACTATTAGGAAGACAGGAGAGAGAGCAACCCACAGGGCCCGTGGTTAGCAACAAGATGCGGGAGCAGGAGCCTAAGGAACTGTTTTTTTCTTCAGGATGTGTGAGGCTAGCAACCCGATATCAGGACTCTTAGTGCCTCCCTGATCCTTTTCTCCCCCGACATGTCGTCCCTGTATTTTTTCCTAATATCCTTTAAAGCAGTTATTGTTTATTGAGCAGCTACTAACTAGGCACTTTTAATGGGTGTTCTCATTTAATCCTCTAATAATCCTATGGAATAGGCATTAGCATCATTGATATAGACAAAGAAACGGAGGCTCTCAAATCACATAGCTTGTTTAGGGGCAGAGCCTGAATTCAAATCCAGGTCTGTCTGCCTCCAGGGTCTGTTGCATTTCTGCTTTAGTCCTTTAAAAAAGGGGGTTCATGTGATGTCTTTCTGGAAAATAAGGAGGGAGTAAAATGGTAGACAGGTTTCCACTAGGCAGCCAGGACCCTTGAAGGAAGGGAACCTTGGAGACTGAAGGGGTCGGTGACAGCATTAGAGAGGAAAGGGAATAAGCCTGTAGTCAGGAGAGAGAGTGAGAATCGGTAGGGCATCTAACCCAATGTGTTAGATGCTCAGTCATGTCTACCTCTTTGGGACCCCATGGACTGCAGCCCACCAGGCTTCTCTGTCCATGGAATTCTCCAGGCAAGAATACTGGAGTGGGTTGCCATTCTCTTCTCCAGGGGATCTTCCAGACTCAGGGATCAAACCCAGGTCTCCTGCATTGCAGGCAGATTCTTCACTGTCTGAGCCACCAGGGAAGAAAAGAGTTGGACATGACTGAGCACACACACACACACACACACACACACAACTAACCCAACAGGAGCCCAAGATGGGCTCTGACATCCAGAGAGCAGTCCGAGTGACCATCACTGTGACCACACACACACACACACACACCACACACACACACACACACACACACACACACACACAGGAGGGCTGTCCTCTGACATGGACCATCCTGTCAGTGTGCTCGGGTGGTCACTGTGAGTGAATGATGTCTACTTACAGAGACACTGGGGGCGGGGGCGATCCCACGTGCCATCTCCCTGGCAGCTGAGCACTGGGGTGCCCAGGAGGTAGAATCCGTGGGTGCACTGGTAAGACACAGTCGTGCCATAGCTGAACCTGTGTGGGCCGCTGGCGTGGATCTGACGAATGCTGTTTTCTTGGTGCCCAGGGTCTGTACAGTTGATGACTGCAATGGAACAGGATGATTAGATGCAGAGACCTGGATGTGGGGATTTTTCTTTTTATGCTTTTAAATGGGAATTCAGAAGTCCAAACAGGAATGTATTCCCAGTAGAGCAAAATTTCCAGACCAAGAGAGGCTACACAAAGCAGATGCTGCCTGGGGGAAGCTGACCTGGTCCTGAGGCTGCTGTACTCCCCTCAACTTGGCCACCTGGATAAGGGATTCATTTCTCTGTGTCCAGCTAGACGTCATCCCCCTGCAGAAGCCTCCCCACCTCTTTCCAGACTGATTAACCTCTCCCTCCTTGGTGGTCCTGGCATAAATCTCTATTGCTTGATGGTGTGTCAAACCTCTATTCATATGACTCCCTTGAGGGCAGGAATGTGTCCCTGTCTGTGAACCCATCCCCAGCACAGTGTGTCTCCCACAGTGGAGCTGTGGAAAGGGGATGGGCTTCTCTAGAAACTATTTTAATCACTTCTATGAGTATTTCAGGGGGAGATTAATCCTCGGGGATCAATTTGACTTTTAAATGCTGAAATGGTGCCAAAGCAGCTTATCGAAATCAGAGTGAGGTTTGAGAGTCATGACAATACTATTCATAACCCATGATGTGAACTTTGACTTTCAAAACACTTTCATATCTATTATTTAACCTGAATCTCATATGAATCGTATGAGGCAGGCAGGGTCAGTACTTGAAATATTTGATAAGCTTTTAAAGTGTGAGCTATTTTTAACTTCTGATGACCCTCTTGGAGGCTAAGAGAGGTTGGAGTCACAAAACAGATAAGTTGAATTCATTCATTCGTGTTATTTACTGTGATACACTGAGTGTCAAGCATCGTGCTGGGCAGTAAGGATATGACAGAAACCCTGGAGTAGGGTTTCTCTACCTTGGCACTGTGGATATTTTGGGCTGGTAAGTATTTATGGTGGGGGCAGTCCTGTGCATTGCAGGATGTTTAACAGTGTCTCTGGCCTCTGCCCACTAGGTGCCAATAGAAACTCTCCAGTTGTGACAACCAAAGAAGTCTCTTGACATCTGTCCCCTTTTGGAACAGGGTAGCAGTAAAATCATACCCAGTTAAGAACTGCTGGTCTAGAGAGAAAGGGACAAACCAGCAAACCAGATACTGTTTGGTAAGTGCTCTGATGGGGCAGCAGAGAATGTTCCAGAAGCACAAAGCAGAGCCTCTAGCCCAGTGCATGGGGCAGGGCAGGAAAGTCTCCCCAGAAGGAGCAACCTTTATGGCTGGCTCTTGATGACTGGGTAGAAGTCACCCGGACAAAGAAATGGTGGGAGGGGACAGAGAAGAATGCATTTGAGGAAGCTATGTCTGGTGCCCTGAGGGGCTTATCTGCACAGGACACCTGTGAGGAAACAAAAGAGGCTCAGTGTGGCTGGGACCCAAGGCAGAGGTGAGGTGGGGGCCAAGCAAGTGGAGAAGAATGAGGCTGGATCGGAGGCTGGGCCAGGTCCCATGGGCCCATAAACCAGCCAAGGAGACTTATTATCCTAAGGGCAATGAGAAGTCTTGGGAGGTGTTTTAAACAGGGAGTGACTTGATCAGATTTATGTTTTAGGCAGGACATTCCGTCAGGAGAATGAGCTGCGGTGGGGGTGGGGAGCAGGACCAGGGGCCACGATTTCTAAGATTTTACCCCAGTCTTCTCTTTTCCAAGACCGGCTCTTGAGCACAGCACCCTGGGAAGGGGCTGGGGTTTGGGGAGCTGAAATTACAGGACAGAACATGTCTGGGAGAGAGAGCACAGTTCTTGAGGAGAGGGTATCATGGGATAACCATACCCCAAAGCATCAGTCTCAACTCCTTCCTCCTGGAGAGGTGATGGAAGCAGGGCACAACACAAGGTCATGGAAATTTCCCCTGCATTCCCTGGATTCTTCTCTCACTCACAATGGCACCTTGAGGTGTTGAGCAGAATGTTATTTTAAGGTTAGTTGTGAATGTATCTCGATTGATTCTAAAACATCCTTTGAAAAATTTGGTCCTTTAATATCAATTACAAATAAATTGTGACACATTGCACAACCAATCGCCATGTACCCTCAACACTGGAGGAGGAGCCATCAACCGAGGGAGTCTAAGCCCTCACCCCTTACAGCTGTGACGACTTGATCAACCTCCAGACCAGGGCAGGGATTGCTCCTGTTCAGCCAGTCTGACCCTCCATTCAAACCTCAGAGAGCTTGCCAGGCCACTCATGGGCAGAGGCAGACGGCCCCAAGGCCCCTCACCGCCGGGTGTGTGCATGTGTGTTTAGTTGCTAAGTTGTGTCCGATATGGACTGCAGCCCACCGGGCTCCTCTGTCCATGGGATTCTCCAGACTAGAATACTGGAGTGGGTTGCCATTTCCTCCTCCAGGGAATCTTCCAGACCCAAAGATCGAACCTGCATTTCCTGCATCGGCAGGCAGATTCTTCAGCACTGAGCCCCCTGCGAAGCCCTTCATTGCTGTGAGAAGCCTGTAAAAGCTTCAGGAGCTATTTCCTAAAGAGTCTGGGTGGGACTGGAATACCCTCCATGTCGGGTCTGCCTCTTGAGTCTTTAGTTTCTTCTCTTCTCCTCCTCTTCATCCCAACGCCTAGATTCTGCTTTTTACGTCTCATTTCATCCCTTCCTTTTTTTTTCTTTCATTAAGGATGGGGCTGTATATGATAATGATGAATTAAAGGTTCTATGAAATGTAAACAAAAGACTGTTTTCTGTTTCTGTTTTGAAAGATGAAACTTCCTTCCCTTTCTTTCTATAACCAGTGAAGAATTTTGACATGGCTCTATCTGGGGGGAGAGAAATGCTCCATCTGTGACCCTTCTCTGCCCCAAGTCTTCCCTATTTGAGTCAATGTAGCCCCATGACCCACTCCAGTACTCTTGCCTAGAAAATCCCATGGACGGAGGAGCCTGCTGGGCTGCAGTCCATGGGGTCGCTAAGAGTCGGACACGACTGAGCGACTTTACTTTCACTTTCATGCATTGGAGAAGGAAATGGCAACCCACTCCAGTGTTCTTGCCTGGAGAATCCCAGGGACGGGGCAGCCTGATGGGCTGCCGTCTATGGGGTCGCACAGGGTCGGACACGACTGAAGCAACTTAGCAGCAGCAGCAGCAGCCCCATGACAGAATCCCCTGGCTTCCGCTCGAGGGTCACAGACCACAGGTGGCAGCGGTACTGGGGGCGGGGAGGAAGGGTGACTCACTGCGACAGGTGGGCAGCACGTCGCTCCACTGCCCACTGGCCAGGCACTGGGATCGAGCAGCCCCCTCAGCCACATAGCCCGGGTTGCAAGCAAACTTGACCACATCGTTGAGGTTGAACTGGTTGCCCTGGGTGAGGCCGTTGACTGGGTTGCCTGGGTGTCCACAGGTAATTGCTGCAATCAAAACGGACGAGAGGTCAGCCCTCCTGTTGCTCCCCATCCCCAAGTCTGTCCCCTCCTCACCTGGCCTCTCTCATGCCCAGCAGTGAAGCACAGCCCTCGGTCTGACTTTAGTCTCTTTTGCTACAAAACTGTTTTCGTGACGTCAACATGGGGACAGTCCCTTTTCTTTGAAGGCGTGTCCACGGTGTGGGCCACTTGAGAGAAGTCGTGTTTGAGGACCATAGGGCATTAGGGCGTATCATCCTTCTCCTTCGCCCAGGCAGCTGGGCCTGCCTCAGTTCCTCTCCCTGATCCCTTCGGCTACTCTTCTCTACTCTTTGCCAGATACCCTGGTGACTACCCTTCCGATGAGTCAGACCAGCCTAAGTTCCTGGGCCAGTCTTGATGGAGCCAGAGTCAGTACAAACCACGCCTGTGCGGAGGGACTGGTCACCCCGACAGACCAGAGGGCATCAGAGTTCTTAGGAGGGCACAGTCCCTCCCCTACTCCTTCCATGTGAAGGGAGTTCAGCTCATGGACCTCCTGGCCTTTCTCTGTGCTCTCTTCCTATCCTGCCTGGGGTAACCAGAAGCGGCCCCTCTGTGAAGTTTGGGAAGGAAGAAGGCGCAGCCCTGCCTTCCTCCTCTTGAGATGGGCAGCCTGCAGGCAGCGAGGCTCCCCCCAGCCTCCAGCAGAGGCAGGTTCTCCCCTGCCTTCCCCTCCCCCCAACCCAGGGCGGTGCTGCTCTGACTGTGTGTGAATCCACCCCATCTGGGGTTTATTTAGCAAGTTGCATTTGGCTCTCACTTTAAGCTGCGGCTCCAGCTAAAACTTTATCAGGAATAAAGGTGGTATTTTGGTGTCCACACACGACTCTGTTTCATTGTGTAACTTGTTCAGCCCTGGGCAGCGAAGAGGGAGAACACTCTGGTGCTTACAGGGCTCAGGCTCACCTCCTCCTCTCAGGAGTGGAGTTCACTCCACCAGTGGCACTGGTCTCTTCGACTTTTCTTGAATGTACTAAACAAGGTTCTGCCCCAGAGCCTTTGGACTAGCTTCCTCTTGCCTGAAACATTTCTTGGCTTTGGCCCTCATACCCTCAGGTCTCCCCTCAAATGCCACCAGAGCAGTGAGGCCTTCCATTACAACCAGATAAACGACCACCCAGCACCGCCGAACCTTCTCGCCCTGCTTGCTTTTCTACACAGCAATTCGCCCACTCTGAGCGCACTTCTTTACTCATTGCTAATCTTTCTCCACCTGAATGGACGCTCCCTGGGGCAGGGACTCTGTTCCCTTCCTTGCTATATCTTCTGTGTCTGGACCGGAGCCTGACATATAGGAAGTTGTTGTTTAGTTGCTAAGTTGTGGCCAGCTCTTTTGTGAACCCATGGACTGTAGTTGTCCGGGCTCCAACTACGTGGGATTTCCCAGGTAAGAATATTGCAAGAAGTCCATGGGATTTCCCAGGCAAGAATATTGGAGTGGGTTGCCATTTCATTTTCCAGGGGATCTCCCAGACTCAGGGATCGAGCCTGAGTCTCCTGCATTGGCAGGCGGATTCTTTATGCTGAGCCACCAGGGACATACAGGAAGACCTCGATAATAATTGCAGAGTGAAAAAATAAATTGCAGCGTGAACTAGCAAATGAGTGAATCATGAACAGATAGATGTCTGGGCTTTGCTCTGCTCCTGAGTCTCTGGTTCTGTTTACTACCTGGTTTCTTTGGGTTGAAATCCAACTTGATGCTTTTGAGCCTTCCCCTTGGTTCTGGGTTTTCAGCTGTGAAAGGTTGAGGAACCATGAGGAATGCTTTCTTATCCCAACACTTGGATTTATGAGCACCCCACCCCAAACCCGGGGCTTCTCAGGTGACTTAGTGGTAAAGAATCCTTCTGCCAATGCAGAAGATGCATGTTCGATCCCTGGGTTGGGAAGATCCCCTGGAGGAGGAAATGGCAACCCATTCCAGTATTCTTGCCTGAGAAACTCCATGGATGGAGGAGCCTGGCAGGCTACAGTCCCTGGGGTCGCAAAGAGTTGGATACAATTTAGCGACTAAACAACAACATCCCAAACCCAAATGGTATGGATGGACGTCAGGGAACAAGAGTAAGCAGGACCCAGATTTTGCTGTGGACACCTCTGCTGTGTCTCTGGGCCAGTTCTTTTTTATAAATCTCAACAGTAGTATCCTTGACTCTAGCAGAGTCTTGACTCTGGGCAGAGCAGGGGACAGGCTGTTAATGGGCTACAGGGGTTCAGGACAGCCTGGTGTGGTGGGATGAGAATGGATGAGGAGGCCAGCACACTGGATTTACGACTCAGCTGTGACCTTTCCTTACTTTGGACACCTCACTCTGAGCCTCAGTTCCTGTATCTGTAAAGTAAGAATTTCAATATGCATTGAACAGGGTTGCTTTGAAAACAGATCCATATTTTTGCTCTTCATTAAATATTTACTGGATGCCTTCTAAGTGAAAGGCACACTGCTATGCATACTGATGAAACGCAAGGAGCTTGGGAGCTCATTTCTCAGCCTAGCAGGAGAGCAGGCAGGGGTGCAGACTGTCACATCACTGTAGCTGGTGCTGAAACAGGCTTCCAGGATGGGCACCTACCCTCCACCTGGGAAGGAGTGGTTAAGGAGGGTCCCCAGAGAATGTGGCATACCCTCAGCTGGGTCTCAAGGCTGAGCAGGATTTTCCAAGTCAGTGAAGTGGGTGAGGAGTGGAGGGAAGTTTCAGAGGGCCTGTGCATGCCCTGAAATTATATGCAAAATATGGGGTGTTTCTGATCAGCTTGGGAGAAGATGCATTGTTCTCAGCAGACTTACAAGGGGTCACGACTCGCCTCCCCAAAGGCTAAAATACCACTTGTATAAAGTTAGAGGAGAGGGCTGAGGGCTAAACCTTTGGGAGTAGTAACAGCTTTTGAACTGCAGATTGACTGAAATGCCAGCACAGGACATAGAGGGGTGGTCAGCAAAATTCACAGACGGTGGGAGTGCCACAGGCCCACGGGGACAGTTCACGGCTTACCAGACGCCCCAGGGAGCTCTGTTTCTCTGGAGAGCCCTGACGGACTCAGACACAAGGGGAGAAGGGGATTACACCGATGGGAAAGAAAGGAGGGGTCCTCCTGGGTTGGGGTTCTTGACTAGACCTTGAACGCATGCGCCAGCAGACCCAAACTTCCTGAGGGCCGAGACCATGGCACATTCAACTCATCTTTATGCACAAGACCATACACGCACCGGGCACAAATTAGGTGCTAAGGAAAGGTTTGCTGGATTCGGTCTTATCGGCTGAGGTAAATTAACAGAAAAGGAAGGTGTGTAGTTCAGAGGAGAGAACTGAAAACAGACTAAGCTCATGAAGAAGGCAGAAGGGACGGTGATCCAGAGATTCATGGAGTGATTAGCCTTGGGCTTGGAGAGACTTCTCGATAGGAGGTAAGGGTCAAGGGTGAAGGTGGAGAAGGACAGATGGACACGTGGGAGGGGAAGCAGGAAGCAGAAGGGGTTATTGTCTGATGGCTTCTGTTCTCTCTGCACAGTAGAAAGTGAGATTATATCATTAGCTAAGAATTAAGGAATGGCAACCCACTCCATTGTTCTTGCCTGGAGAATCCCAGGGACAGGGAAGCCTGGTGGGCTGCCGTCTATGGTGTTGCACAGAGTTGGTCAGACTGAAGTGACTTAGCAGCAAGAATTATCGGGGTCTATATGCTGTATTGCACTTAATCCTTACAACCCCGTGAGGTAGGCACCATCATTATCCTTTTAGGAAAAAAGAGGTTCAGAGTGGTCTGGGGACTTGTCCAAGGGGCACAGTTTCTAAGTGACCCATCTGAGTTCTGAACCTGGCTTCTCTGCTTTCAGGCCATCCTCACTATGTGTTTTAACTATTTGCTGAAAATACAGCAAATCTATCTCTGAGTAGGTAGACTACGGGTCTTCAGAAAGTAGGTGAGGTTATGAAACAGCTGTGTGGGGAATAGACAAGCTCGCTGACTGAAGGAGTGGAGACAGGCAGTTGGAAAGTTCTGAGTCTGGTTGATATTGTAAACCTTTAATTCATAGGTGACGGCATCTAACATGGTACCTGCCACTGAGCAGTTGCTTATAAATGTTCTGTTACTCATGCCTTCCTACCCCAGGTACTTCTTAAATCTCTGTGCTTCAGGAGAGAATGGAGCTTGGTACAAAAGATCGTGGATTCTGTGATGTAGCAGGGCAGTGGTACATCACCCACCACACCACCATCATGGTCCTCTTCACAATAGCAACAGCAACATCTGACCAGTTCACATGGATTCACTCATTTAATCCTTGCAATAGTCTCTGAGGTACCTGTTTTTCATAAGTAAGGAAACAGACCTAGCGAGATAAGCTACCTTATCTAACATCACATAGCAACATGCTATGTAGTAGTAGATCTGGAACTGAAACACAGGCAATCTAGGTCTAGGGTGCAAGTGTCCAACTGCTTGACTCTGCTGCCTTTCTGTATGGACCAGGCGTAAAATTAAGTATCTTAGGATCGGCAGACATCTTCCATGAATTCAGAATCCAGCATTCTCTATTACTTGTAATTCAAACCTTTTCACATGTGTAATGTGCCAATTTCTTGAAGGTATCTGAATTTTCATTTCCTGGATAAAACCAAATATAATTTGTTTAGAGACATCTACAAGACTGACTAAATGTAGATAGGTCTTGCTTTCTGTAAACCTAGTACTTAAGGAGCTATTAAGACTAATTTTCATGCATTGTTTATTAAGTCTCACTATTTCATTATTCCATCTCATATAGGAAAAGCCAAGTGAAGAAGAATTAAAAACAAAAGTCTGCCTTACAAAAATTAAGACCAAAACACTGTACTTTACATAAAGGCTCACTTTATGGAACTTTAGAAAGTGAAAAATTTTCCAAATTACTTCCAGGCTAATTAGAATAACAGTGGCCATCTAAATCCAAAAATGCAGACTAACAAGAAGAAATAAAACCATAGAAAGCCCAGGCCTGCAGTATAACTAGAAGACAGAGAATGCTATAAACTTTAAATTACATGTAAGTAGAAAAACAAACACTAAACCTGGGCAGAACTATTTCTCACGCTTTTGTTGCAAGGTTTAGCAGACAGCAAGGCTGTATGGAAAGGAGATGAGAGAAGCAGAGGAATACTGATCCAAAGTCCCTGTTAGAAAGAGAAAGCCCATCTTAAAGGTGAACATATTGAAAAACGATCCTGGTATGTCAATGAACCAGCTATAGGAAAGAAACATAAATGTTTACAACCTTTCCTGAATACCAATACCAAAAGAAATGAAAAAAAGAGCAAAGCAAAGCAAAAAAAAAGCAAAGAAAACATGTCATACAGAGAAAAAAAATATTATGTGTATGATATTTTATACATAATAATTAAACAAAATTAAAATCAAACATATAAATAATAATATATGTGAATGAATTTGACTAACCTATTAAGAGAAAAGGATTTTCAAATGGACTCAGAAGGCAAGGTCCAACTCTCTGATATCTATGAGAGGACCATCTAATTTGAGTGATTCAGAAAGGCTAAAATAAACGGATGGTTAAAGGCATACCAGGCAAATGGGAGAAGGAGGAAAGTAGAGAGCGTAAGCCTAATGGTATTAGGCACAGTACAGTTCAAGTTAGAAAATATTAAAGTGATAATGAAGACATTTTTAAAGGCTAAAACCACAATTTTCAATGTAGATATAACAGTTATGAATATTTATGTGCCAAGGAACATGGCAATTATCCTTATGTAACACAAACTGTGGGAAATACAAGGAAAAGTAAATAGAAAAACACCAATATGAAGCCAGGCTTCAACAGTATGTGAACTGTGGCTTCAACAGTACGTGAACTGTGAACTTCCAGATGTTTAAGCTGGATTTAGAAAAGGTAGAGGAACCAGAGATCAAATTGCCAATATCTGTCAGATCATCAAAAAAGCAAGAGAGTTCCAGAAAAACATATACTTCTGCTTTATTGACTATGCCAAAGCTACTGTGTGGATCACAACAAACTGGAAAATTCTGAAAGAGATGGGAACACCAAACCACCTTACCTGCGTCCTGAGAAATGTGTATGCAGGTCAAGAAGCAACAGTTACAACCAGACATGGAACAATAGACTGGTTCCAAATCAGAAAAGGAATACATCAAGGAGTATGTGATATTGTCACCCTGCTTATTAAACTTGTATGCAGAGTACATCATGTGAAATGCTGGGCTAGATGAAGCACAAGCTGGGATCAAGACTTCTAGGAGAAATATCAATAACCTCAGATATGCAGATGACACCACCCTTATGGCAGAAAGTGAAGAACTAAAGAGTCTCTTGATGAAAGTGAAAGAGGAGAGTGAAAAAGTTGGCTTAAAACTCAACATTCAGAAAACTAAGATCATGGCATCCAGTCCCATCATTTCATGGCAAGTAGATGGGGAAACAATGGAAACAGTGACAGACTTTATTTTTTGGGGCTCCCAAATCACTGCAGATGGTGACTGCAGCCGTGAAACTAAAAGATGCTTGCTCCTAGGAAGAAAACCTATGACCAACCTAGACAGCATATTAAAAAGAAGAGACATTACTTTGCCAACAAAGGTCTATCTAGTCAAAGCTATGGTTTTTCCAGTAGTCATGTATGGATATAAGAACTGGATCATAAAGAAAGCTGAGTGCTGAAGAATTGATGTTTTTGAACTGTGATGTTGGAGAAGACTCTTGAGAGTCCCTTGGACTGCAAGGAGATCCAATCAGTCCATCCTAAAGGAAATCAGTCCTGAATATTCATTGGAAGGACTGATGCTGAAGCTGAAACTCCAATACTTCGGCCACTCATTGGAAAAGACCCTGATGTTGGGAAAGATTGAAGGCAGGAGAATTGGATGGCATCCCCGACGCGATGGGTATGAGTTTGAGCAGGCTCCAGGAGTTGATGATGAACAGGGAAGCCTGGCGTGCTGCAGTCCATGGGGTCACAAAGAATCAGACGCGACTGAGCGACTGAACTGACTGAGTAATATGAAACTTTAAAACACACCTCTCAGAACAAAACAGGTCAGGTAGACAAAAAATAAGTAAGCACACATTAAGACATAAACAACAAAATCAATAAGGTATATCTTATGATTATATATAAAACTTTATACACTAATGCCCTTTTCTCTCAAATGCACATGGAACAGTCATAACAATTGATCAAATATTAGGTCATAAAGGAAGCATCAGTAAATTCCATGAAGCAGAAATACAGTGCAATAAATTAGAAATGAGTACCAAAGTAAAAATCAAAACACCCTTCCATCCGGAAATAAAAACCACACACTTTTATTTAAAGAAACTTCTAAGTGAAAGGGGAAATTAATATCAAAAGGACAGAATTTCTGAGAAATAATAAAACATTAATTTTTATAATCTGTGGGATATAATTAGAGCAGTCATCAGAAGAAATTTTATAGCCTTGCATACTTATATCCATAATAATCAATAAAAATAAAAAACTGAAAATAAATGATTGAGATTTCTAACTCACAAGGAAGAAAGTGAACCAAAAAGTTAATTGCAAGGAAGAAAATAATAGAGGTGGAAGTAATAATGATGCAGAAAACTGAAAACATAGATGCTAATGACTGTCTGAAAAACATGAACAAAATACAGAAAATCCTCCAGTTAACCTAATAGAGACAATGCAAGGGGAAGTCCATTTTGCACCTGAACTGTTGACTAGGGAGAGTGGGTACCATACTTACGCACACAGAAAGGGGTCTTGCCCGACCAGTGGTGATCCTGCTGGCAGATGCGCACGGACATGCCGATCAGGCGGAAGCCAGCATTGCACTGGTACACCACGCTGCCCCGGTAGTTGAAGTTCTCCCCGTTGATGTGCCCGTTGACGATGGGCTCAGGGGTCCCGCAGTGTCCGGCTTTGGTGAGATGTGGGAAGAGAGAGTAAATTGCACGGGAGCATACAGAAAATGAGGTGAGGCTTGGTCGGGGGAGTGGGAGACAGGCACGATGGGGAAAAGGACCACCCATTGTTTTTCCCTCCTCCCCCTGACAGTGGCATCCAGGAGTGACTTCAGGAATCCTAGACATGATAGAAATAGTGTTGAAGATTGAAAGTGAAAAGTGAAAGTTGCTCAATTGTGTCCAACTCTTTGCGACCCGATGGACTATACAGTCCAAGGCTATCTCCAGGCCAGAATGCTGGAGTATTTTCCCTTTCTCTTCTCCAGGGGATCTTTCCAACCCAGGAAAGATCGAGTCCAGGTCTTCCACACTGCAGGTGGATTCTTTACCAGTAGAGCCATAAGGGAAGCCTAAGAATACTGGAGTGAGTAGTCTATCCCTTCTCCAGTGGATCTTCCTGCCCCAGGAGTTGAACGGGGGTCTCCTGCAGGCATTGCATTGAATCTCATTGCAGGCAGATTCTTTACCAACTGAGCTACCAGGGAAGATTTGGCAATCCCACATCCCAAGTATGCATATAGCGGATACACACTGTTGTACAGCACAGACCAAGACAATATTGTAAAGCAATTATACTCCAAGTAAATTTTTTTTTAAGCCCAGAAAAGAGCTGGATGTTAAAAACAAATCCCAAGGTTGCATTCCAAATAGCTAGCCATCTTGGACTTTAGTTGCTGTGTCTGTTCATGGGTGAGAAATGATCACTCTAATGGCCCTGCCTCTGGGACCACCCCCTCTTTTTCTCATCAACCAGCATTTCTAGAGCATCTACTATACGGAGGGCACTGTGGCCTACACTAAGGCACTCACAGCTTGGTTGTGTTGAAAATTACCAAGTAATGACAGGTGGCTTGGTTAAATTCATCCTTCTTTCTCCTTGAATGGCAAGGAACACAGATAATATAAACCTAGGTGAGTTATTTTCACTAAATGGGATTTGGGTGGAGTATATTCCTAGTGTTTCCACTAGCATTTTTTAGTCATACATGAGTGTGTTTCTAACAGAGGCCTGAGACAGAGGGAGGGCAGCTGTTCACTTCAGAACAGACCATCCAATCTAGTTGCTGGGTCTGTGTAGCTGGGACCCTCCTTTGGATTTGCAGGATCCAAGAAAGCAGTAAGAGAAGAGACAACTTTAGCATCTAAGGTTTAGGCAGGGAATGGATTGCCCATGGGAGAAATGACAACTTTGACTTTTGTAAGCCAGGTAAGTTTTTATGCTTTTGTCCTACATTGACATATTTTTGTCATGAAACAAGCTAATGGCAAAAAATACTTATATATTACAATATATAATATAGCAGATATAATATTGTATTTTTGTAAAATATTTATATATGTAAAATTTGCTGTGTGTGTAGTGACTCAGTCATGTCTGACTCTTTGTGACCCCATTGACTGTAGTCTGCCAGACTCCTCTGTCCATGGGCTTCTCCTGGCAAGAATATTGGAGTGGGTGGCCATTTCCTTCTCCAAAAATTTGCTAATATATAATATAAATGGTATTCTAGATGTGTTGCAGGGATGTGTCTCTGTAAGTTTCCCTGGAGGTAAAGACTGGAACTTCACCCATCATACAAGAGCCAATAAGAAGGGAGTACGTTTTTTGATCAGAATGAAAGCCCCTCAAAGGTTTGTCTCATCAGACCTGAAGTTCTTCTCATTCTTTTGGATGCTCCAAGGGAAGCTAGTTCAGCATTTTGGTTATGGTAAATAGCATCTGACTCATTTGAAAAGACCCTGATGCTGGGAAAGATTGAGGGCAGGAGGAGAAGGGGACGATAGAGGACGAGACGGTTGGATGGCATCACTGACTCAATGGACATGAGTTTGGGTAGACTCCAGGAGGTGGTGATGGACAGGGAGGCCTGGCGTGCTGCGGTTCATGGGGTCGCAAAGAGTTGGACATGACTGAGTGACTGAACTGAACTGAAATACCCAATAGCTAGAGTTTAGATTGGGGGAAGGCAATGGCAAGCCACTCCAGTACTATTGCCTAGAAAATCCCATGGATGGAGGAGCCTGGTAGGCTGCAGTCTGTGGGGTTGCTAAGGGTCGGACCCGACTGAGCAACTTCACTTTCCCTTTTCACTTTCACACATTGGAGAAGGAAATGGCAACCCACTACAGTGTTCTTGCCTGGAGAATCCCAGGGACGGGGGAGCCTGGTGGGCTTCTGTCTATGGGGTCACACAGAGTCGGACACGACTGAAGTGACTTAGCAGTAGCAGCAGAGTTTAGATTAAGCATTTTATGACCATAGGTAAAACAGTACTGTTCAAAGATTGGGATCAAGCTTTGGAAAGATCTAACTTGTCCTGGAAAGGGAAAAATGGACGGGAGAGGCCCCGGGGTGGTCACTTACCCAGGCAGCGGACTTCGGAGCCACTCCAGAGCCCGTTGGCCATGCACTCCCGCACCCTGGAGCCCACCAGCGTGTACCCGGAGTTGCAGGAGAAGATGGCCGTTGCCCCATAGACAGACAGGGTTCCGATGCGGTGCCCATTGGGCGGGACGGGGAGCTCTCCACAGGATATGACTACAAAGACCACAGAATGCTCAGGAAGCCAGTCCCAAGAGACGGGACGTGTGCTGCTTCTCATTAGCAAGAATAGTGACAAAAATAAGATCGGTTCAACCCACTCTAATAGGACTCAGGACCAGAATATGGGTCACCATGGTGACTGTTGTGCTGTTACGCTGCACACACAATTCTCAACAAGGCTGTCACCAGAAGCACCCGAGGAGCTTTCAAGATGTCCAGATCCGTGGTGCGCTCCTCGGTGTCCAGGGCGGACAGCGGGCATGCCCCCTGTCCTCTCTGCTGAGCCGAGCAGCAGCCTCGCAGTCCTGCTCCACAGAGCAGACACCACTGGCTGCATTGAGACCTGAGCCCCTGCTTGTAATGAAGCTGTCCCAGGCTTGTGACCTCTGCTTGGTCATAATTACACAGCTGAGTCTGGACTTGGATGAACAAAGGCCACAGCGCCTTGCATCATGGGTGCTGGGAAGATACCACTCCTCACACCCAGTCTCAAAGATGCCCTTGAGCACTGACAAGCGATGTCCTTCCATCCCTTCACAAATTTACTTCCTCTAACACACGTTTCTGACTGAATAACATCAGTATATCCCTATGGGTGGGCGCTGTGCTGACCCACTGAGAGCCCCCCTTGAGGACTGAAGGGCTTCTTTCTCCAGATTGTAGCTGCTGGCAAACATCCCTTTGCTGTGAACCCTCTTCAGATGGCCTTGGTTAAAGAGTCCTCACATCTAAGGTCACACTCTCTTCCTCGGGCAGCTGGAACCCAGGGTTCGGTGAGTGTGGAGGTATAAAGCGCCCCTGCCTTGACTTGTGGCAATTCTGAAGGGCTGCCCAGATTCAGAGCTCTTAGCTGGGTCAGCTGAGGCATCGCCGGAGACCACCTCCTCCACCTTCCCAGTCCTGCTGCCTCCCCTCCCCGCCCCTCCCCATTCCTTCCCTCTTCCCCCTCCTCCAGCCCTCCCCTTCCCTTCGTCAGATGGTGATCCCAAGAGCACTGCCTAACAAATCTCCATCTTAGAGTCGCTTCCCGGAGACCCTGACCTCTGAAACTATCTCAAAGAACCAAAGAAAAGCAGTGCACAACGGAGAAGGAGACACAGGGACACTGAGGTGGCCTGTCCCTCGCACTCCTCTCATTCCTCCTACGCACACTTCCATTATAGGTCTCATCACACTTTGGTATCCCTGCTTCTTTATTTGTCTGCCTCTCCAGTAGACTCTAAGCTCCTGGTGGGCAGGAACCACAAGCTTTTATCCTCATACGTCTATACTACCTGGCATGAAGGTTGAATAAATGAATTAGTGGATGCTCACCTGGACAGAGGCAGCTTTTTAATAAGATGACAAGATGCTGAGAAGTGCTTCCTTAAAGGAGTAGGCCTCTCCCCAGTTCCTGGTTCTAGGTGAGTGTTCAAAAAGAGGTTCACTGCAATTCCTGGCTATACCCCACTCTTCCCCCTCCCCAATTCAGCCCATGTTATGAGACAGTTTGAGTTGGAGGCACTGTGCCAAACTTTCCCACCCTTTCCTCCTGGGCTTACTTTGGCATGTGGGCATAGAGTTGTCGAGGCTCCATTTGCCATTGGCCTGACAGTGGATGACCCTTTGGCCGGTGTAGTAGTAGCCAGGGTCACAGATGAGCATCAGCTGAGCCTGGAACTGGTATTGCGTCTCGAAGATGAGCCTCCACCGACCGTGTTCCACACTGATGCTGCTGATGTCAGGACAGGTCACAGCT
Organism: Moschus berezovskii; assembly: GCF_049115385.1. Taxonomy (NCBI): domain Eukaryota; kingdom Metazoa; phylum Chordata; class Mammalia; order Artiodactyla; family Moschidae; genus Moschus; species Moschus berezovskii. Next base: position 8,424,359 of record NC_142463.1, read on the forward strand.
GGGGAGGTGTGAAGTGGAAAGATGGATTCATTCATTAATTATGGACGACCCTGGCAAGAGCCCAGCGATGGGGACTGGGGGACCATAATGCAGTCATGATGAATCTCAGAACCTTCAGTCCCCAGGCAGATGTAGTCTACGAATGAAGTGAGCTGGGTGGGGAATGTGGCAAACAACTGGGGTGGCAGATCTGCCAAATTAAAAAAAAAAATAGGGGGGAGGTGGCACTCTGTTGGTTTTGATAGTGGATGTGAGACTGCAAATTCCAGGTGGTCAGATCTACCTTTTCCAAGGGAAGCTAGAAATAGGATTTTTATGTAAAAGTCTTCTGATTTAAAAATGTTATGAAGAAATTCAAACTATTTTATTTTTAATCACAGGGTAATTGCAATTTTGTGATGGTTTTTGCCATACATTAACGTGAATTGGCCATAGGGCTACAAAATATTTTTATAAAGCATTGCACAGGCAAGCCACTCCAGTACTCTTGCCTGAAAATCCCATGGATGGAGGAGCCTGGTAGGCTGCAGTCCATGGGGTCGCTAGGGGTCAGACACGACTGAGCAACTTCACTTTCACTTTTCACTTTCACACATTGGAGAAGGAAATGGCAACCCACTCCAGTGTTCTTGCCTGGAGAATCCCAGGGATGGGGGACCCTGGTGGGCTTCTGTCTATGGGGTCACACAGAGTTGGACACGACTGAAGTGACTCAGCAACAACAGCAACTGAACAGGCCAAAGAGCTAAACCAAACCAAAACAAAACACCTCGTATCATTAGACTGGATATAGCCCATTAGGCTGCCCACTGGCCTTCAAATTGAACAGTACCTCTGTGGTTTTGGAGAAAGAAACAGCAACCCACTCTAATATTCTCGCCTGGAGAATTCCATGGACAGAGGAGTCTGGCGGCCTACAGTCCGTGGGGGTGCAGGGTCAGATATCACTCACTCATTCTGTGGTTTTAGAGTCTTGTGATCAAATGACATTCACGTTGACTTTCTAATACCTTTTCCATCTAAGAGGAAGTGGACCAGTCATCCCCAGGTTCTGTGATGGTTTATGGATACATCTCAGAGAACAGTGCTCTGTTGATGTTTTGAAGCAATTTCAAATGGGAACCCACGTTGGTAGATGGAGAGATCCACTTGTCTCAGATCTGAGTCCCAGCCTCTATGGGCATTTTCTTCCTGTTTCACTCACTCCTTTCAGGAATCTTTTCAGCTGCTTACCCAATCCCCCCGACGTACCCGCCTCCCCTACCCAAGGACTCACGGACACACTGTGGGGGTACATTGCGGTTGCTCCACAGGCCTGTCTCCAGACACTCTGCTGTGGCTTCAGCACCTGCCTGGAGATGGTAGCCTTCACTGCAGCTGTATACAGCCTTGGTCCCCACTGTGTACTCTTTGCCAAACACCATTCCATTCTTGGGGGCCTCAGGAAGCCCACAGGAAAGAGCTGGCAGAGGAGAAAAATGTCATGAGCCTGTCTGCTTCAAGATAGTGTTCTGAGAACATATTTTTATTTTTCCTCTCCCTTGAGGCCCTATTAGAATGATAGTAAAGACTAATAAAAGGGAAAAGCCTCATAACAAAGAAGAAAATGGGAAGATCATCAGGAGATGGAAAAAGAAACTTTAGAAGATGAAATGTAGATAGAAATGTGTCGACGGATTAAATGGAATTGAGAAGCTGCAGCACAGAATATATACAGGAGGGAGCTATGAGATGAGACCAATTCTCCATCCGTTCACACAAATACAGTGGAGAGGCAGCCAGGCAGCCATTTTCCAAACTAAATAGAGACGGTTTTAAACTGACTTAAGAAAAAAAAAAGAAAGGAAGGAAGGAAGAAAAAGAAATGAACCCCTTTGAGAGAATTGGGGATGCTCAAGTAGGCGCAGGTATCCCAGAGTAAGCTCTTTTAATTCTTAGATATAAAGGCTCCCACCCTCAAGGCTGACCCTCTGCCTGCTTATCTCTGCCATATACTCAGTTTGATAGGGACAGAGTAAACAGACATTGACTCTGCTAAAGCCTTTGACTGTGTGGATCACAACAAACTGTGGAAAATTCTTAAAGAGATGGGAATACCAGACCACTTCACCTGCTCCTGAGAAATCTACATGCGGGTCAAGAAGCAACAGTTAGAACCAGACACAGAACAATGGACTGTTTCAAAACTGGGAAAGGAATACGACAAGGCTCATATAGCCTATGGCAAGGTATATTGTTACCTTACTTAATTAACTTATGTGCAGAATACATCATGTGAAGTACTAGGCTGGATGACTCACAAGCTGGAATCAAGATTGCTGGGAGAAATATAAACAACCTCAGATATGAAGATGATACTACTTCAATGACAGAAAACAAAGAGGAATTAGAAGCCTCTTGATGAGGGTGAAAGAAAAGAGTGATAAAGCAGGCTTAAAACTCGACATTCAAAATACTAAGATCATGGCATCTGGTCCCATCAACTCAATGGCAAATAGATGGGGAAAAAGTGGAAGCAGTGACAGATTTTATTTCTTTATTTTCTGCAGTGATTGTAGCCATGAAATTAAAAGATGCTTGATCATTGGGAGAAAAGCTATGAGAAACATAAAGTATTGAAAAGTAGAAACATCACTTTGCTGACAAAGGTCCACATAGTCAAAGCTATGGTTTTTCCAGTATTGTGTATGGATTGAGAGTTGGACCATAAAATAAGGGGGAATACTGAAGAATCGATACTTTCAAATTGTGGCACCGGAGAAGACTCTTGAGAGTCCCTAGGACTGCAAGGAGATTAAACCAGTCAATCCTAAAGGAAACTGACCCTGAATATTCAATGGAAGGGCTGATGTTTAAGCTGAAGCTTCTATACTTTGGCCACCTGATGTGAAGAGCCAACTTACTGTAAAAGACCCTGAGGCTGAGAATGATTGAGGGCAGAAGGAGAAGGGGACGACAGAGGATAAGACGGTTGGATGGCATCACCGACTGAATGACCCCGAGACTGAGCAAACTCTGGGAGATGGTGAAGGGCAGGGAGGCCTGCGTGCTGCAGTCCACGGGGTTGCAAAGAGCTGGACACGACTCAGTGACCGAACAACAAGAACAAAAGGGACTGGACGCTGGGCTGGAAGAAGCACAGGCTGGAATCAAGATTGCCGGGAGAAATATCAATAACCTCAGATATGCAGATGACACCACCCTTATGGCAGAAAGTGAAGAGGAACTCAAAGGCCTTTTGATGAAAGTGAAAGAGGAGAGTGAAAAGGTTGGCTTGAAGCTCAACATTCAGAAAACGAAGATCATGGCATCTGGTCCCATCACTTCTTGGGAAATAGATGGGGAAACAGTGGAAACTGTGTCAGACTTTATTTTTTTGGGCTCCAGAATCACTGAGGATGCTGATTGCAGCCATGAAATTAAAAGACGCTTACTCCTTGGAAGGAAAGTTATGACTAGCCTAGATAGCATATTAAAAAGCAGAGACATTACTTTGCCAACCAAGGTCCGTCTAGTCAAGGCTATGGTTTTTCCCGTGGTCATGTATGGATGTGAGAGTTGGACTGTCAAGAAAGCTGATCGCCGAAGAATTGATGCTTTTGAACTGTGGTGCTGGAGAAGACTCTTGAGAGTCACTTGGACTGCAAGGAGATCCAACCAGTTCATTCTAGAGGAGATCCATCCTGGGTGTTCATTGGAAGGATTGATGCTAAAGCTGAAACTGCAATACTTTGGCCACCTCATGCGATGAGTTGACTCATTGGAAAAGACTCTGATGCTGGGAGGGATTGGGGGTAGAGGAGACGGGGATGACAGAGAATGAGATGGCTGGATGGCATCACCAACTCGATGGACATGAGTTTGAGTGAACTCCGGGAGTTGGTGATGGACAGGGAGGCCTGGTGTGCTGTGGTTCATGGGGTCGCTAAGAGTTGGACACAACTGAGCGACTGAACTGAACTGAACTGAGGTGACTAAATAGTTAATCCCACTAGAGGGCTGTGAGTAAAGAAAAACACATGGGAGGCTCCTATAAGTTAGTGATCACTCGAGAAAGCAGGTTTGCTTATCCACAAAACCAAGTGGGCCTGCTTAGCATAAAAACCATGCAACAGAAGCATAAGGCATGCCCCCAAATAATAAAACTGGTGGCAGGAGACCCACATCCTGCCCAGTGAGCTCAGTAAGTTAATGATTCCAAGGCCGTGCTCCTCTTGGCACACTAAAACAAAAATATAAAGAAAAGGTGGCATTATACTACAGCCTGAGATGATTTACCATTTTTAGTATAGATGAGTGCCTTTTTGCTCCTCTCCATTGTGCCATGACAGTCCCAGCTTGAGCATATAAGGATGAAAAACTCCCCTGCTCACCATGGAGGAAGAGCTGATGATGGAAACATGACATCTACCCAAGAGTGAGGAAGAAGGTGATCTTCTCCCCCTCCCCACCTTCCCTTTCATTGTAAAACTGTAGCCCACTAAGTTCTTGGGGCATGGCATCCTCTAACCTGCCTGCTTGTAAGCCTCACAAGCATGCTATTCTAATAAGTCACTTCTTACCTATCACTTTGCCTCTTGCCAAATTCTTTCTGCACTGAGACATGAAGAATCAGAGCTCCTTGGAGCCCCCACGAAATGCCACCTAGTGATTTCAAATTCAGCCTCTTATTCATGGGAGAGACCTAGTGGGCAAGGATGGCTGTATATAATAATAACAAAGGTAACCCACATCTTTATCTGGAAAAATCAACCTTGCCTTTAAAATATGAGCAAAGATCACCATACGTATGAAGAAAACCAGCAGTGTGAAAGAGATAAACAAAGACAAGATTAAAAATAGAAAAGTCTCCTTTAGGAAAAAGAGCTAACTCAGGTAACAGAAGACTTATAGTCTTTAAACCCGTGATCAGCAGAATCAGATGCTCTAGAGGGAGCTCAGGATAGAGACCAATGGGCTGCCCCTCAGCCACTGCAGCCTCCCCAGAAGTGAACCATGAGGGGATGCATGATGGGAAAGAACAGGATGCTGGCCCTAGACAGCTATTCAGAAAGTCAAGGTGACATATAATAAAATGAGAAGAGTGCTTTGAAAAGGGAACAAGTTGAAAGTGAGCAAGGACGGGCCCTTTTAAGTTAAAAATACCATCCTCACAATAAGCACTAAAACGAGTGGCAGCTGAAGACAAAGGTATGGCTGCCTGCCCTATCTGCCACATCAGGAAACAAAGGATGTTGCGGCCATCAAGTCATCCACGCATCCACCACTACAGTCACCCCCAGGGGTGACCTCTGAGGAAACTCATGATGGAGACAAACAGGCTGACCCCTCTGCCCCAGCAGCCACCCCAGGAGTGCACCCTGAGGGGATTCAGGATGGGAACGAAGAGGAAGCTGGCCCTAGATAGCTAAGGTGCATATCAAAGGAACGATTTCAACTAGCCCTGACTTCTGCATCTTCCCATATATAGAAGGGCTTCCTCCACCTGCCAGTGCAGGAGACACAAGAGGCAGGTGCAATCCCTGGGTCAGGAAGATACCCTGGAATAGGAAATGGCAACCCATTCCGGTATCCTTGCTTGGGAAATTCCATGGACAGAGGAGTCTGGCAGGCTACAGTCCACGGGTCACAAAGAGTCAGACGCAACTGAGCATGCACGTATGTAAAAGAAGGCTAAACTCATTGACCTGGGGTGTTTGGTTTTCTTTAATTAACAGTAATCTTTTGATGTTCTGACTACCTAGTTTTTATTGCAAAATCTCATATATATCCTGGCTCCTTCCTTGCCTCTTCAGAACAGTCCCTCAGAGCTATCTGAGAGGCTGTCTTCTGAGCCTAAGTCTGCCATATGAAACATTAATTCTCAACTTCTAGGTTGTGAAATAAAATTCATATTTTATGACTAGGAACATTTAAAACTTTTCTCAGCCCTTTGGCTTTCTCTCGCCCTTCCCATTAGGGTGTGCAGTGATCTGCCTTATGCATCAATGATACCTTCCCCATCGCTCAATAAAGAGCGACATTCTCCTAGCATCAACAAGTTGTTGTTCAGTCACTAAATCGTGTCCTACTCTTTGTAACCCCATGGACCGCAGCACGCCAGGCTTCCTTGTCCTTCATTGTCTCCTGGAGTTTTCTCAGATTCATGTCCATTGAGTCGGTGATGCTATCTAATCATCTCATCCTCTGCTGCCCCCTTCTCCTTTTGCCCTCAATCTTTCCCAGCATCAGGGTCTTTATTTTCCTAATGAGTTGGCTCTTCATATCAGGTAGCCAAAGTACTGGAGCTTCAGCTTCAGCATCACTCCTTCCAATGAATATTCAGTGTAGATTTTCTTTAGGACTGACTGGTTTGATTTCCTTGCAGTCCAAGGGACTCTTAAGAGTATTCTCCAACACCACAATTCAGAGGCACCAATTCTTCAGCACTCAGCCTTCTTTATGGTCCGACTTTCAAAGTACTCCACACATGAGTACTTTGGTAAACCATAGCTTTGACTCTACAGACCTTTGTTGGTAAAGTGATGCCTCTGCTTTTTGGAAAAAATCAGAGACAGACACATGCTATCTATGTTTGTCATAGCTTTCCTTCCAAAGAGCAAGCATCTTTTAATTTCACGGTTGCAATCACTGTCTGCAGTGATTTTGGAGCCCAGGAAAATAAAATACGTCACTACTTCCACCTTTTCCCCATCTACTTGCCATGAAGTGATGGGACCGTGAAGGTGACTGGTAAATTTTCTTTTCTTTCTTTTTTATAATGCAGTACACAATGCTGAGAATGTGGGAGGAGAGACAACACGCTGCAGTGGAATTTTAAGTGAAGAAAAACTTTCTGGATAGCAAGGAGTGTCAAAAGCTGTAGACTTTATACAGGTATGATTCAATAATTTCATTTCTGGGAATTTATTTTAAAGAGATAAATATGGATGTCTCCAAGGATGGAATTATAAGCATTTAAACAGCAGCACTGTTTATAGCAGCAAAAAATATGGAAGTTCAAATGACCAACAAACAATAGGATGATACTTGAACAAGTGAGTTTTTCTACAGTGCTACAGATCATTGCAAATATTGATAACAAAGTGTATTTAATCATGTAATAAGTGTTAACAAAATATGAAGAGCGCTGTACACCAATAATGCCATTTTTATCAATAATATATGAAAGACCAAAGGAAATGTTAAAAGCGGTGATTTCAATTGATGGGGTTATAGGTCTTTTATACTTTTCTTTTGTATTATCTATATTTTTTTTTTCTTTACATTTCTAGTCTGAATGTATATGGCTTTAAGAAAAAAAAAATACCACAAATGACCAAAAGCAACGCATGTAAACTGCCTGGTATATATCAGGCGCTTGATCACTGATGATTTCGTAGGCGATGGTCACTGCTCATTCTGCTTCCCCCGGCCCCTCGTCTTCTGCTGCCTGACCTGCTGCTTCAGACACCATCAATTGTGTGGCATGTTTTGTGACCTCTCTCGTTGTCTGTGGTTTTGCAAATGCTCTTGCTGTTGCCTAGAAAGCTTTCCTTGCCAGTGCCTGCCTCTTGACTTCTCTTGTTCTATGAGCCCAAGTGACCCCTCTTGTGGGAATTCCCTAGCTGTCGAGGAGCAGGTAGGTCCCCTCTTACCCCTGGGCTCCCCTGACCCTGTTTGCACTCCTGATACAGCACTTCCTTCCTTCTTGAATTTCTGTGCTACATGTCTATCTCCTTAAAGAAATCAGTCCCGGGTGTTCAGTGGAAGGACTGATGCTGAAGCTGAAGCTCCAATACTCTGGCCACCTGATGCCAAGAGTCGACTCATTAGAAAAGACCCTGATGCTGGGAAAGACTGAAGGCAAGAAGAGAAAGGGACGACAGAGGATGAAATGGTTAGACAGCATCACTGACTCACTGGACTTGAATCTGAGAAAACCCCAGGAAAGAGTGAAGGACAAGGAAGCCTGGTATGCTGTAGTCCACGGGGTCACAAAGAGGACACGACTTATCAACTGCACAACAACAATCCATCTCCTTCTCTGCTCTGAAAACACTGAGGCTTTGTTATACACATGTGTCTATCTCTAGGGCTTCAGACATTTTGGATCCTCAATACATGTTTGCTGAAAGAATGAATTAATCATCCATGAGTGATTCCACATTTGGAAGTGATGGGTCCAAACCCAAGTTGCGGGTAGGACCCAAGCACCCTGTCACCTCTTTCCCACCAGCTTCTTACCTTGACAGAGAGGAATGGCCTCACTCCACAGGTGGTAGCCCTGGGGGTGCCGGGTACAAATGGCCATGCTGTGTCCCACCAAGCGGTAGCCGGCATTGCAGCCAAAGTGGATGGAGCCTCCGGGCTGGGTGCTGGTCTGGCCCAGAAGGAAGCCATGGAGGGGAGCCCTGGGCAGGCTGCAGTAGGGAGCTGCATGACGAGATGAGGGTCAGGGACCACGTGCAACGGGAAGACAGAGGTGGCCCTTCTTCATGCAGCCCCCCACCCCCTCCACCCCCCGCCTTGCTTCTCCCCCTCTTTCCCATCTTCACCACTGTCAGGTCCACTGCTAGTTAGGAAGCTGATACTGAAAAGCAGTCAAGCAGTCTAGGACAGCCTAAGAAATGAAAAGAAAGGAAAAGAGAAGGGAAGAGAAGGAAAAGAAAGGGGGAAAAGGAAAGGAAAGGAATGACAAGAGAAGAAAGGAAAAAAGAAACAGTTCTACGAAGCACTGGGCCACCTTTGGGACTGGAGGCAGCACAGGTTGTGCAGCTAAGTTCAGGCTCTCAAATCCTGCTAGCTCCCAAAGAGACACAGAAAACAATCTGATGTGGTTGGTTTCAGAAAGATGTGACTGCAGGGTTGAGGCCTCTGCAGTCAGGGCTGTGCCTGAGTTCCACTTCCCAACTTTCCACAGGTCTGTGATGTGAGACAAATCTCTCAGGCTCTTTCAGCTCCACTTTCCTCACCTGAACATTGGGATTGGCAATGCCTTCCTCATAGGTTTTGGGATAATTTAAATGGGATCTTGTCTGTAAAGCCCCTAGCCTGGTGCAGGGCACTCTGTGCTCAGTAAAAGGTCCGAGTCCCGCTTTCTGTTGTGTAGGGGATTGGAGGGGGAGAGGGAGTTGTGGCAATCCAGGATGTGAAACCCACAGTCCTCATTTCCCCTTGACATACAATTTCATTTTATTTCATTCATTTATCCAACAGACATCAAGTGTCTCTTATATGTCAGGTGCTATTCCAAGTGCTGGGAATATGACAGTGAAGAGAACAGACAAAGAGCCCAGCCTCAGAGACCTTGCAACACAAACCTCTGCCAGGGAGCCTCAGGGGGAAGTTCTGTGAGGCCAGGAAAGAGGGCTGACCGAAGGAGCACAAGGAGCAAGCCTGTTCCTCTGTTCTCAGCATCCCTGGCGCAGGATGAGTCAGGATGCAGATGCCAGGACCCTTCCTGAATCCGCTGGTCTCTTATGCGATTACATCCTTCTGCTGGTGAAACTAATGTTCTCAAACCTCCCCTTTCAAGGCAGGCACCTCCTTGCTTCTGCTTTGCCACCTGCGTCCTGTTTCTGTGGCATCCACAAGTCTACCTCAGCCACGAACAAGAATCTCAGTTATAAAATATACTTAGTCACAGTGATAGAGGCATGGGCAAATTACAAGATTCTCCTGTGTTTCCATTAAGGACTCATTGTTTCACCATGTAATTAATTCACTTTCTGCACTGGCATAAGTATTATAAGTGACTCATTACCCACAAACGTGATTAATCTTTAAAAACATCAAGCCAAGGGCAACTCCTTGATGACTTCCAGTTCCAGGGGTAGCGATCGGCACAGTGAAATGCTACTAAATCGCTTCATTTCTCTTTTGCGTTAGTAGCTGCTAGGAAATCGGCCTGAATCTCCCTGACAGTAGCTTAAGGTTTCTTTTCCACCAAGAAGAATTGAGACCTGAAGAGGCTGAGTGACTTGTTTAATAATCATTCAACTAGCGGGTGATGCAGCCCAACAAGCTGAAGGGCGTGGAGTCACCCTCCCTCTTGTGTGTATGTGGGGGGAAAGGAATTTGAGGTCTACTTTGCAGAGGAAATGGACTCTGAGAAAGTAAAGCTCCTCCTCCTCCCAGGCTCCCCTCAGCTTTCCTGGCTGGCCCTCGCCTGGAGCCATCCCTACTCAAGAGTTTCTTAAGACTTCTAGCTTTACATAGCAATAAAGCTAGACCAGCTAGGTTTGGGCTGGCCTTCCAAGTGGGCCGCCTGTGCAAAGAGATGGACTGAGACAAGAGGCGATTCAGGCTACGTTTTGACATCTCTCCTAATCAATGTTCTTTGAAAATCTGCCCAACATTTGTTTGGAACACAGGCCAAATGCAGCTTCCCTGGTGGCTCAGATGGTGCAGAATCTACCTGCAATGTGGGAGACCCATGTGTGATCCCTGGGTGGGGAAGATCCCCTGGAGGAAGAGGGCATAGTAAGCCACGCCAGTATTCTTGCCTGGAGGATCCCACGGACAGAGGAGCCTGATGGGCTACTGTCCATGGGGTCGCAAAGAGTTGGACACGACTGAGTGACTTTCACTTTCTTTTAGACCAAATGCAGCCAGGGAAAGAGAGATGTGAGAGGACCGGCCCCTGGTGGAACTGGCTGTGGTCTTAGGTAATTCATTTCTGCTCCCAAGCTCACAGAACTGGCCAGCAGTTCAATGTATCCACTACCCTTCAACATGGGCAGCAAGCAGTTTTTCAAGTTTTCTTTCCAATCATGGACAGTAATCCCCAGATAGGAGTTCAGTTACCTTGATTTTCTCTGTCTCATTACCTTTCTAAGGATAGTTTCGTGTCCTGGCCGATAGCTGGCGTGGCCCTCAATCTGACTCTGCCTATGAGACGTGGCTCACAGAGCAGAAGAGAGGCTCCTGGACTGGGAATACACCCCACTGTTTGCTGATTGTCTAATATCTGTCAGCTGGAGACCCACATCTTTAGGATTTTTCAGTTTTAAGGGACTTTTATTAACATTTCAACAGTGTTAGGGACAGGACCACCTATAGGCATTATGAGCTCATATATGATAAACTTATCTAAAAGACACCGGTTGGCAGTGGGAGCAGCAAGAAGGAAGAGTTAAAAGTGGGGCGGTATAGAGAGGGGAGGTGGGATGTCAGGGATACTCTGCAGCTATAGGTGAGAGGGACTCAGAGGAGGAGAAAGGCTGCCGGTCTCCAGGCTCGTGGAGAGGCAGCACACAGTCGAGAACGCAGCCCAGGGCTTATTGTTCTGGGTGAGAAACTTAAGGGGCTCAGGGGCTGCGGCCCTTCCCACGAGTCCTTATGTTTCACTCACCCGAATACCGAATCTTAAAGCCCTTCCGGTTGTAGGCGTGGTCAGACGACCAGCGCAGGTAGACGGAGTTGCTCGAGCTGGTGACAACCAGGGGAGCCGAGTAATTCCCACTGAGGGCTTTCAGCAGAGGACTCTGTCCCGAGGGCCCTGTGGGGAGATGGTGGACACGGGATCACAGACTGCTGCAGTTACCAGAGATACTAAACTTTACGCCTTCAACGTAACCGCCTTCCATTTCCCCCTCCTCAAGTGAGGACATGAAGATTTGAGACCGTAAGTCAGCACCATCATGGGTCTGTCCACTCCTCTCTCACGTCCACAGGCCTTGCGAGAGGATATCTTCCTCCTGAACCCTAAAGCAGGGCTCGAAGAAGTCCCTGCCAATGCAGAGTGGTTGGCAGGTGAGATGACATCTACTTGCTATCCTGGGACCTGCCCAAGGTCAAGATGCTGGTGAATGGAATAGCTGGTTTTCAACTTGGGAACTTTTTATACCTCACCATCTTACTTGTGCCTATTAAAAAACAGCTCAGTACCTGCCAGATAGAAAAAAAATTATGAATGAATATATAGCAATAAAGCTAGAGGAAACATCAGGTCTCAGTGTCATAAATAACACAGCTCCCCAATATTCCTTCCCAGGGCTCTTCCAGAAAGGCCTTCCTCTTCTTCTTTTTTTTTTCCACCTTAAATGCCTGGAAGTGCATCCCAAGAGGGCCGATTCAAGGGCTGCAGAGTACAAAGCTGGATAATGCAAAACACAGGATTTATTATCCTGCAAAGAGCCCTGAGTGATAGTTCTCATATGCTGCTGAGACAGCGCTTGAGAGCGTGGGAAAAGTAATGGACCGTATTACACACAGGAAAGTCATCAGAACTGCTGTGACAGCTCTGAAGGAAGGGGTCAAATGGCTCAGAGAAATGGCATGCTGGGATAGGTCTGCTGTATTAGACCAGAACACCCACAAGCTGATTGTGACCTTCAGAAGGATCTGGGGGACACATCATTTCCTAAAGCAATAAGAAATGCACTGCAGAGTGGGTGAGGACCAGCATCATCAACAACCTGAGTAATAGCTATCCTCTGTAGGCAGAAACTGATGGGAGGAGATGCTGTCACAGAGCTGGGCTTCCTAGAATTGATTGGAAGGAGAGGAGTCTAAATGCAGAGGCCAGGTGGAAGCACTGAACAGTCAGAAGAAAGGCTGGGGTAATTGCTAAAATGGGCAGCAGAGTTGGGATGGCAACCAGGAGGGTCTGAATACAGGCTCTATGGAGATGGATCACAGAACATGATGTTCCTCAGGGCAAGATAGATGGACAGCCAAAAACAAATGAACGTATGAACAAAACAGATCATGAATATATAACCAAAAGGGCATAGAAAGTTCCAATCACTGGAATAATTTGGAGACTTGAGCCAGGACACTTTGGCTGAAGGAGAGGCTGGGTCCTGATGAAACAGGTCCTTGCAAAACAACACCAATGTATATAGTGCTGATTCCCCAAGTCGTTATCCCCAAAGACCTACCACTGGTAATTCAGATAACTGAATACTGGAGAAAAGGGAATGTCTGGATATTTAGAAGACTTCTGTATACAGAGCAAGTGAATTCAACGCTGCTACCTGGAACCCAAAGGACTCTCAAGGCTCCTTTGTTACAACGGGGGTATATATGGGGTAGGATTGGTAAGAAACGGAGTCTTGTTTCCGAAACTTAACCCCATGGAAGCCTCAACTGCAGGAGCTATGCCAGACATAGTAGCCTCATTAGAGTAGATTATCATCGCCTTGGTTATATGGAATGCAGGTACTGATCTAGCAAGGCATTCTTTTCTACACCCACCAGAAAGGAGAATCGTAAGCAATTTGCATTTACATGAGATAGACAACAGTATACATCCATGTCTTGCCCCAGAGCTATGTTAATTCTTCTGCTCTGTCATAATGTAGTAGGAAGATATGTGGACCATCTGGACTTCCTGCAGTATATAGCTTATTGATTTACTATGTGGATGACATTATATTAACTGGATCTGATGTGCCAGAAGGAACAACCAGTGTAGATGCCTTTGCAAGACACAGGTACTCCAGAGGGTGAGAGAGAAATCCTATAAGGAATCAGGTGAACTTTTTAGGGTCCTATGGCCCAGGGCATGCTGAGACATTTCCTCCAAATTAGAGAGCAGGTTATTGCACCTTTACTCTCCTACCACCAAGAAAGAAGCACAGTGTTTGGTAGACCTCTTTGGGTTTTGGAGGCTGCATACTCTTCACTATGACCCATTTACTGGCTAACATTCAAGGCGCCAGCTTTGTGTGGTGGTGAGATTTAAGGGAGGGTGTTACAGCAAGTCTGGGCTGCAATATCAGCAGCCCCACTGTTCGGATCATATAACTCATCAACTTCTATGGTACTGAAGTTTCTGTGGTAGAGAAAGACCTTGCGTGGAACATCTGGAAAGTCCTAACCAGGAGGCTGTGTCATAGATTCCTAGGGTTTGAAGCCATTCAGTACTGTCTGCAGCGGGGAACGATTTAATTTACTTACCATCAAAGATCTCAAACTCATCATACTGCTTCTCACTGAGAAAGTACTCCACTGTGATGGAGATGTTATATTCAGGCTCCACTCTCACCAGCCAGGAGCAGGTCTGGAACTGGGGATAGCTGCCAGGGTAGCTCTGACTCAGGATCACACCTGTGGAATCTGTCAGAAGCTCATTCGTTGGGCAGTGCACTTGGAGAAAGAAAGAGAAATATCAGGTATGTGGGATGGAGGCGGAATGAGTGCCAGCACAATGGCTCGTCCCTGGTGGAGAGGATAACCATCGGAAAGCTAGCCTGCATTTGAGCACATCAAGCCAGATTCCAACACCCACCATCACACTGCTCCGCGGTGCGAGTTGGTCTGTGTCAGTGCCACTACGTTGCTGAGACTCAGGCTCGGCTGGTTGGCTGGAATCACACGTTAACTCATGTGGGGATGATATGCATACATGCAGACAACAATAAGGCATCCTCAAACTCAAGAGCTAATTGGATTTGATTTGTACAGAGTACAGGGCAGAGGCAAGCACATGGGATTCTGAGTCTAGTCAAGGCTATGGTTTTTCCAGTGGTCATGTATGGATGTGAGAGCTGGACTATAAAGAAAGCTGAGCGCTGAATAATTGATGCTTTTGAACTGTGGTGTTGGAGAAGACTCTTGAGAGTCCCTTGGACAGCAAGGAGATCCAACCAGTCCATCCTAAAGGAAGTCAGTCCTGAATATTCATTGGAAGGACTAATGCTGAAGCTGAAGCTCCAATACTTTGGCCACCTCATGCGAAGAGCTGCCTCATTTGAAAAGACCCTGACGCTGGGAAAGATTGAGGGCAGGAGGAGAAGGGGACGACAGAAGATGAGATAGTTGGATGGCATCACTGACTCAATGAACATGAGTTTGAGTAAACTCCGGGAATTGGTGATGGACAGGGAGGCCTGGCGTGCTGTGGTCCATGGGGTCTCAAAGAGTCGGATACGACTGAGCAACTGAACTGAACACTTGGATTTAGAGTCCACATCTGTCACTTACTACCTATGTGATCTTGAGCAAATTATTGCCTTTCTGTGCAAATGCTTCAACATTTCCAACCCAGAAAGATAACTTGTACCTTACAGTGCTGTTGTATCACACCAAATGTCATATATATACATAATGCTATATAATTACATATTAAGATTATATAGTATATGATATTATACATTATATGATATTGTTATTTCATTGTATATTAAGATTATATTATAATATACTATATATTATGGTATTAAACTAAATAATATATGCAAAGCATGAAACATTTAGCCTCCATAAATTGTAGCAATGATGACTATAATTATACCAGGAACAGAAGGAAACAGCCTAGCATGTGGGATCTAGTTCCCTGATCAGGGATGGAACCTGGGCCCCTTCACTGGGAGTGTGGAGTCTTAGACACTGGACCACCAGGGAAGTCCCATGAATTTCTTTTTAAATTCAGATTCTTAGAGAAATAACTTACATACAATAAAATGCACAGATTTTAGGTACACAACATGAGTTTAGGCAAATGTATACACCTGTGCAACCACTACCACAATCAGAATATAGATTATTTTCATTGCCCCGGAACGTTCTCTCATGTCCCTTTGCAAACAGTATGATCTTCCCCAATGCTCCAGGGAATCAATGGTGCTATTTCTATAGACATGGAGGAGTTTTGTTTGTACCAGAGCTTCATGCGACTAGAATCATATATGTATTATTTTTTTGTCTGGTTTCTTTCGCTAAATGTAGTTTTTGTAGGCGTTGACTGATGCTGATTTATGTATCACCATTTCCTTTGTTTTCATTGCTCTCTAGCAGTCATAGAACAATTTGCTTATTTATTCTACTGATGAACATTGGGGTTATTTCCAGTTTTGGATTATTACAAAATTAATATAAAAGTCTTATTATGGATATGGGTTTTCATTTCTCTTCAGTAAATAACTAGGAGTAGAATTGCTGGGTGATAGGGTAGATGCGTTTATCTTTAGAAGAAACTTCTATCAATTTTCTAAAGTGACCATAAGATTTTATACCTCAACCAGCAATATATGAAAATTCTAATTGCTCCACATTTTTTCTAACGCTTCGTATTGTTAGTCTTAAATTTAAGCTATTCTAGTAGGTGCACAGTAATATTTCATTATGGTTTAATTTGCATTTTTCTTGTGACTAATGGTGTTGCGCATCTTTTCATATATTTATTGGCCATTCATTATCTTATTTTACAAAGTGTCTGTTCAAGTCTCTTGTATATATTTTCATTGGATTGTCTTATTACTCAGTTGTAAAAGTTCTTTACATAGTCTAGGTTCAAGGCCTTTTTAAAAACATGCATACTCTGAATATCTTCTCTTATTCTGTAATTTGTCTTCATTTTTTACATTCATTTCTCTTGGCTTTTCCTTCGTGTGTTTTTAATTTGCTTTATCATCTGCATATACACTCACATATCTCTCTGAATGAAATGAACCTGTTTGTCGTTTTGAAGCATCTCTATTTGGTGATGCTTCTTGCTTGCAGTGTTATCTGAAATTTCTTTATGTTTCCCATTTTTATGACATATCTTTTCCTCTTCTATCATATTTCATATCTATCTGGTATTTATATTTAAAGTGCAACTTTTGTAGCAAATAAATAATTACTCTAAAGCCTCTAAACTTTGGCATGGTGTTTTGCAACAAAAATTCATTAATATAACCATATTACGCAAATAATATATGTTAATCGCTTATTCTTGGTCATTGACAGAGATGTTGAAGTCTACCACCGTAACCGTGAATTTGTCCCTTTCTCCCTGTAATTCCATGAATTTTTCCTTATATATTTCAATACTATTGTTAGGTACCTAGACGTTTATGACTTTACATATTCTTGATAAATTATGTTATCAGCATGAAATATTCCTCTTTATTCCCTTTAATGCTTTCTGCCTTAAATTCTATTTAGTTTTGCTACACCAGATTTTAGAAGTTAGTACTTGCTATCTATTTTTAAAAAATATTTTGTTTCAGATCAGGGATGAGTGGATACCCGAGAGAGGCAAATGAAAATATTCAATTCAAAGTTCATGGAAAGCCTATAACTAGACTTTAAAATTTTTACCAATCTAAAAATCTCTGATCTTTAATTATCAGTTTGATTCAATTGTATTTATCATGGTTGCACATATATTTGCACTTAGTTTTGCTATCTTATTTTGCATTTTTTGTTTACCAAGATTAAAAAAAAAATTTCTCCTTTAATGTTTCCTATTGGATTAACCATAGGGCTTCCCAGGTGGCTCAGTGGTAAAGAATCTGCCTACCAATGCAGGAGCCACAGGAGACGCAGGTTCGATACCTGGGTCAGGAAGTTTCCCTGGAGGAGGAAATTGCAACCCACTCTGGTATTTGCCTGGGATAATCCCATGGACAGAGGAGCCTGGATGGCTATAGCCCACAGGGTTGCAAAGCGTTGCCCACAGGGTTGACTGAGTGAGCATGCACGCATTACATTAATCAAATTTTCTTTACTCTCATTATTTTTGATTATGGATTTAGAATTTATACATACTGTGGGCATACATAATTTAAGAAAACTATGTATAAATTTAAACATTGTACTTAAATGTATATATCTTTAATAATGTACATGGTTAATCAATATTTATGATTTTCCTCAGCAAGAAAGGATGCTTAACTCATTTTTTTCTTTCTTCTAAATAGGTTCTCCAGTGTAATTTATTTGTCCAGTTGTCTTCTGATTTTTTATTTTCTACAGTCTACATAAACATATTTACTACTATATTTTGTTGATTTCTTGTTGCTGTTCAATCGCTCAGTCGTGTCTGACTCTTTGTGACCCCATAGACTACAGCAAGCAGTCCATGCAGAAACACTGATTTCTTAGCTTATTGTTAATTTTTATATCTGAATCATTCTATCCATATTCATTTTCTTGCTGAACACCAAAAGAAAAAAATGTATAAATTGGACATCATCAAAATTAAAAATTTCTGTGCTTCAAGAACCCCATTAAGAAAGTGAAAAAACAATCCACAAAATGGGAAATAATTTTGAAAATCATACATCTGATTAAGGACTTGTATTTAGAATACATAGATAAATCCTACCACTCAATAATCAGATAGTTGCTAAATGTGGTAGATATTTCTGGGGTTTACCAATACCAAATTTTCTTTTATTTCCTGAGCATATAAAACACTTCACTTTCCATCCACGTGCCTATTTCTGGCCAATGAGATGTGAGTAGAACAATGTGTGTCACTCTGGGGCTGAGGATGTGAAAAGCCCTTACATGAATGTCCATTTCTGTCTTTCTTTGCTGCAACAGAGGTTGGAAGAGCGGGCCTAGTTTTCAGCCAGCAGCACAAGATTCAGGCAGCCTGGATCATGGAGTTATCAGCTCTATAGAGTTATTTGGACTACAGAAAATTTTTTGAAGAAGATACAAACTTTTGTTTTGTTAAGCCACTGAGATGTGGGGATTGCTTGTTATTGAGTAATGTACTGAAGTGTATCCTTTAATTATGCTTTTAGTAGGGCAGTAACTTTCCTTAGTCCTTGTGTATCTGAAGATTTCATCAATCCATTCTCACTCTTAACTGATAATTTAGCTGGGTTTATAATTTCAGTTCACAATTATATTTCCTGCTGCATTTTATCTTTTGGTAGGTATTATTGTTGATTGTAGCTTTTATCCATGAAAAGATAAACATGTATTTAAATATAATGCTTTCTCTTTATCCTTGATATTCTATAATTACACTGTGATTTTTTAGGTTTGAATTTCACCATATTTTCTATGTTGCCATAGCAAGCCTTCAAGATAACAGAAAAATGTCTGATCCTTGTCAGAGGAGACTAGGACTTCATTGGAAAGGCATTATCTGAGGCAGAAAAGAGAAGAATAAGCCAAAAGGTAAAAGAAAGTTGTACAATGAAGTGGTTATGAATGGATAATCATCTCTATTAAGGGACTGGAAGACAATATAGTTAAGATGGCAGTGAGACCCAGAGTGGCCCATGGATTCAACTCAATCTCTATAAAAATCTCAGTTCGTTTCTTTGTAGATATTGACAAGTTGATTCTAAAATTCAGGAAATTCAGCAGACTCAGAATATCCAAAATAATCTTGAAAACGAAGAACAAAGTTGGAGAACTCACACTTTCTGATTTCAAAATGTATGACCAATGTACAGTAATCAAGATGGTGCAGTCCTTGCATAATGATAGATTCAAGAGAATAGAACTGAGGATCAGGAAATAGAACTTTCAATCTACTTTTCCGTGTCCCTAGGGCTAGCATGGCATGGTGGATCAACTCTACTCCAATAAAAATTGTCTTAAAACCCCAATTCATAGTCAATTGATTTTGACAGAGTGCCAAGACAATTCAATGGGGAAAGAATCGTCTTTCCAGCAAGTGACGCCAGGACAATTAGATATCTATATGCAAAATCATGAAGCTGGACTCCTACCTCACACTATATATAAAAATGAACTCAAAACAGATAAAGTCCTAAATGTTAGAGCTAAAACTATAAACTCTTAGAGGAAAACATAGATGTAAATCTTCTTGACCTTGGATTAGGCAATAGCTTCTTAGATATGACACAAAAAGTACAAGCACCAAAAGAAAAAAATATATAAATTGGATATCACCAAAATTAAAAACCTCTGTGCTTCTAAGAATACTATCAAGAAAGCAAAAAGACAACCCACAAAATGGGAAAATTTTTAAAAAATCACACATCTGATAAAGGACTTGTATCTAGAATATATATAAAAACTCCTACAACTCAATAATAAAACATATAAATAACAATTAAAGGTGGGCAAAGGGTCCGAATAGGCTTTTCTTTGTGCAAATGAACAAAAAGCACATGAAAAAATGCTGAACATCTTAGCCATCAGAATATGCAAATCAAAACAATAATGAAATACCCACTACACTCACTAGGATGGCTGTAATTAAAAAGACAGATAATAACAATAGAGAGGGCATGGAAAGATTGAAACCCTCATACACTGCTGGTGGGAATGGAAAATGGTCCAGCCACTGTGGAGGGTACTCTGGCAGTTCCTTAAAAGCTTAAACATAGAGTTACCAGTTACCGTGTGACTCAGCAATTCCACTCCTAGATACGTACCTAGGAGAAATGGAAACGTATGTTTCACACAATAACTTGCACATGAATGCTCATAGCAGCATTATTCATAATAGCTACAAGTGGAAACTCAAACACCCATCACCAGTGAGTGTATAAAGAAAATGTGGTATATGTACAATGGAATGTGTGCGTGCTGTCACTCAGTCGTGTCTGACTCTTTGCGACCTCATGGACCGTAGCCCACCAGGCTCCTCTGTCCATGGGGTTTTCCAGACAAGAATACTGTAGTGGGTTGTCATGCCCTCTTCCAGGGGATCTTCCCAACCCAGGGACTGAACCTGTGGCTCCTGCATTGCAGGCAGATTCTTTACCACTGAGTCATGGAGGAAGCCCACAGTGGAATATTACTGGGCAAAAAAAAAGGAATGAAGTGCTGATACACGCTACAGCATGAATGAACTTTCAGAGCATTATACTACACGAAAGAAGTCAGTCACAAATGACCATGCATTGTAGGAATCCATTTATGTTAACCCAGAATAGGCAAATTCACAGAGACAGAAACTGCTTTGGTGATTGCCTAGATCTGAGGGGGCTGGAAAGAAATGGGAACTGACTGTTAACTTACTGCAAGCGTTCTTTCGGGGGTGGGGTGATTAAAATGTTCTAAAATGGACTGCGACAATGGTGGCAAAACCCTGAAGGTGCTAAAAACCACTGATGCATACACTTAACGTGGGTGAGCTGCATGGCATATGAATCACACCCTGATAAAGCGGTTATTACAGAAGAAGACTATGAAGGGTCATACCTTGGAAAGCCAGCATGACACCAAGTCCCAGAGGAAAGCATGATGCTGAGAATGGGGAGGAAGGCAGGAAGACTGGAGCCACAGAGACTCAGAAACAGAGCAAGAGATGATGAGAAACTAGGGCTGGAGCTGGTCAACGGGGAGGACTAAGTTCACTGCTACCGCGGGCTGCTCACTTGGTGTGTGCGTGGGTCAGCTCAACTGAAATAGATGCTGAATTTCTCAGTGTATCAGCAGCCAAATTCTGGGGCTTGTGGTCCTTCTCTTCCTCGCTAACAATCCATATTGCAGATTCTCCCCATTCTTGTTTTCTTAGCGATGGAGGAGAAGCTGACCTGCTTCTCCATAGGTTACTAAATATCTGTTGGTGGCAACTGTATGAGAAGCAGTGGCAGAACTAGAAACTAGTAAGAGCCCACACCGAACAGTTACTATGTGCCAGGCAGAGTCCCAAAGTGCTTCACACTGTTGACTCATGTAATTTCTCATAACAAGGCCATGACATTAGCGATATCGTCATCCTTATGTCACCAATCAGGCACAGGACAGCTGGGTATCCTGCCCCAGGTCAGATGCCTCGTGAGTGGAAGGTATTGTTTTGGGGTGTTAGCTGGGGTAATTGGTGAAGCACATCCACCTTCAGTCAAGTCACTCCACTGGAATAAAGACAGCTGTGGTCTCTTGGTCGCCCAGCTCAGCACCCAGGGTTTTGGACACACCTGTACTCCAGCAAGGCCAGGTTGGTGTGTGAGCCTCGACTCCCACCAGAGGTCCCACGACCTCCTTCCATTTCCAGGGAGTGTTAGTTAGAAAAAAGGAAGGAATTTCCCTGGCAGTCCAGTGGTTAAGATTCTGCACTTCCAATGCAGGGGGTGTGGGTTCAATCCCTTGTCAGGGAACTAAGATCCCACCTACCTTCCAGAAAGGCCAAAAAGTGAAAAAAAAAAAAGAAAAAAGGAGGACAGAAATAAATGAGGCCTCTATGGCCAATTCAAAGCCCTGGATCTAGAAGCAGGGCAGAGAACCTACCTAGAACACTCACTCACTCATTCCAGCATTTGCCAAGTGACCTCTTACTTCACGGGCAGGGACTGGGAATACAGAGAAAGGAAAACAAGGATTCTGTTTTGGAGAAACTCCAAGGCATGGTTCACTGCAATTACCTTCACATATTGGGGGCGGCCCTTCAAACTGCAGGTAAGTTCCAAGTTTGCAGGTCAGGATTTCATTCCCCACTAAGGTAAAGCCAGGGAGGCACCGGTAGCGTACAATGTCACCTGTCAAGGAAAGACCAGTATGGGGATTTCCTGGAGAAGACTGGGCAGGGCTGATTGGCACCCCTTAGTACCCACTTGAACCCACTTCCAGGCAAGATGATCAGTGGCGGGGTGTGTCCTGTTGAGTGAATAACTAGCTCATCTCCAATCGAATGACACAGATGACCATGGCGCCCCTCTTGCAGCTCAGCCTTGCTGAGCCTAAGAATGGTCCACGTTCCAGGAACTTTTTATAGTGTCCTCTATGGACTTATTTCAAAAAACATCCTGACTTGAATCATGGAAGAAAATCTCTTTTCTAGCTCCTCTGGCTATGTATGGCTAAAACAAAGAGTGATTGTATTTTGAGTGAACCTCAGTTGACAGAGTATCAACCCTTTTGCTTTGAGTCTATTGTTTCTCTTCATGGACAGGAGAGAGAGATGAGCCCCACCAGCCAGAACGGCCCCCCACCCACCGTCCCTCCTCCCCAGCCCAGCCCTTGCTGGTGTGGGAGATGTTACCTATGTTGAATTCTTCATTCTCGGTGACAACTTCAGCATTGGGGAGGATGGTGGGAGGAGGGCATTTGGTGAGTGGATAAGCTGAAAAGACAAAAGCAGATGAGTTGGTGTAAGAGCATCACTCTTGGGACACAAGGTCATTCATGCACACAGCAGATATTAATGAGTATTTATCTGCACGCAGGAGAAAGTTAGCCAAGTAAGATCTTGCCTGTCTGCTGCCATCTTTTTGTTGGTTTGTTTACTTTTGATGCAAAAACCAGGAACCGTATATCAAGACTAATGATAAAGGAGAGAGGATATGAGAAGTTGGTGACAGGGCCCAGTGCTGAAGGGAGAGGAAAGAAGCATTGCTGAACACCTATTGGATGTCACTATATTGTAGATCTGTATAGTCAAAGCTACAGTCTTTCCAGTAGCCATGTATGGATGTGAGATTTGGACCATAGAGAAGGCTGAGTGCCGAAGAATTGATGATTTTGAATTGTGATGCTGGAGAAGACTCTTGAGAGTCCCTTGGACTGCAAGGAGATTAAACCAGTCAATCCTAAAGGAAATCAACCCTGAATATTCACTGGAAGGACTGATGTTGAAGCTCCAATACTTTGGCCACTTGATGTGAAGAGCTGACTCATTAGAAAAGACCCTGATGCTGGGAAAGATTGAGGGCAGGAGGAGAAGGGGACGACAGAGGATGAGATGGTTGGGTGGCATCACCAACTCAATGGACATGAGTCTGAGCAAACTCTGGGAGATGGTGAAGGGCAAGGAAGCCTGGCGTGCTGCAGTCCACAGGGTCCCAAAGAGCTGGACATGACTGAGCGACGGAATAACTATCTCAGGCACTGTCACGCTCTGTCACCTTGAATTTTCACAACAGCAGATTCCCTGTGAGGTGTTCTCATTCTACTTATGAGGAAGTTGAGATTCAGAAAGGTTCAGTTACTTCTCTAGGTCACGCAGGAAGTAAGTGGCACAGGCAGGGTTTGAACCCAGGTCTGGCTGCTCTCATATCCCATGTTCTTTCCACTGCTGCTGCTACTGCTAAGTCACTTCAGTCGTGTCCGACTCTGTGCGACACAATGGACGGAAGCCCACCAGGCTCCTCCGTCCCTGGGATTCTCCAGGCAAGAACACTGGAGTGGAATGCCATTTCCTTCTCCAATGTAGGAAAGTGAAAAGTGAAAGTGAAGTCACTTAGTCATGCCCGACTCGTAGCGACCCCATGGACTGCAGCCCACCAGGCTCCTCCGTCCCTGGGATTTTCAACTAGTCAACATCTAAATGCTGTGTGTGGCCTAGGTGAGGGCTAGCACGACTGTTTATTTCTCTTTTGACCTTGGGCCAAGTGCTATGGCTCTAGTGGATTTTCTAAAGCAACAACCGTCTCCCTCTGGGCAGAGACTGGCCTATGCATGGAGGGTACCACTGAGGCCAAGTTCAGTGTGGGCTCGTAACTAGGCTGCCTTTCATTACCTGGCCCGTAGTTGAGTACTGAGTGTGTTAGTTAGCTGCTGTTGCCACCACTGTTGCTGTTATTATCTCTGAAGTCACTTCAACTCTTGCTGTGTTTTGAAAAATAGTATTTTTTTTTTTTTAAATTTACCACTGGCACCACTTGCATGCTCAGTCACTCAGCTGTGTCTGACTCTTTGTGACCCCATGGACTGTAGCCCATCAAGCTCTTCTGTCCCTGGGATTTATACTGCACCACAAACATTAAAGGCACTGTGCAAACTTTTCAGCTTGAGATTGAAACCCTAGGGAGAAATAGGGACTAAATATGAAAGATACGGCAAGAAAGTGCTGGGGACAGTGCTAGGTGGTGGGGTACCCTTCACGGTGAACATCAGTCTGTGATAACATCATTCAGAACCCGAGTGAACACGAGTTCCAGATGCTCACATGGCCTTCTGACATTCTACCAATGCAAAAGTAAACAGACAGTCCTTGCTGCACAGAAGTTAGAGCCAGCAGAGGAAACATTCACCAATATTTGGTGGTCCCGGTGCAGGGGACACGGGTTCGATCCCTGGTCTGGGAAGAGTCCACATGCTTCAGATTAGTGGAAAACAACTAATGACTGAGCCTGAGTGCTGCAAACTGAAGCCTGGGTGTCCCAGAGCCCAGGGCTCTACAATGAGAGAGGCCGCCACAGCGAGGAGCCCGCACCCCTCAACCAACAGTAGCCCCTGCTCACGGAGACTAGAGAAAGCCGGGGCACAGCAATTAAGACCTGTGCAGCCAAAAAAAAGCTATTAATTTTAATCCTTGTCAACTTGACAGACAACAACCACTTCTTTTCTTTCAGTTGGCATTTGACAGCTGGTTAGGCTAAACATTTTTTCACATATTAATGGACTATTTGCATTTTTAACTCTCTGTTCATGTCCTTCGCCTCTATTTTTCCCACAAATTTGAAAACCTCTATGTATATTCAGATTGATCTTTGCCTATTAAGTATATTTCCCAATTTATCATTTGCTTCTGATTTGTTTATGGCACTCTTCTGGTGTGTACAGGCATTCAATTTTTATTTAGCCAGTTCTCAATGTTTTCCTTTGTAGAATTTTTAAAAAATTGATACCTTCCATTCTTAGCCTCACACTTACCTTTATTTTATTCATTTTAATTGGAGGCTAATTACTTTACATTATTGTATTGGTTTTGCCATACATTGACATGAATCTGCCCTGGGTGTACATGTGTTCCCCATCTTGAACCACCCTCCCACCTCCCTCCCCTAACGCTTACCTTTAAAACATACCTTGTAAAACTTTCTAAGACACACTTCGCTTTCCCAGAAAAAAAAATTGTTAAAAGAAATCTCTGCCTAAGCACAGCCTGGGTATTTTATAGTTTGTGGTTATGGTTTGATAGACGATCAATTTCCCATTACATTTTAAAAATTAATTTTTTAAAATTAAAAATTTCTGCTCAATGTAGAAAGCTGGTGGAATACTGAAAAACAATAAAACAATAATTCTCCAAGTCTCACTACCTGGCTATAACCATTGCTAGCAATTTTTGTGTATGACTTTGGACCTCTTAGAGACAACTCTCCTCTCCCCACAAACACACACTGGATCAGCCATGTTCTCGAGGGCAGGGGGACATTCAAAACTCCTCTGTTTCCTTCTGCCTGCATCCCCTTGTTCCCCTAGGGAGTGAGGCAATGACACGGCTTAGTCTCCAGTACACGTTAGCATGCTAACAGGTGGGCAGAGCCCTCAGCTCCAGCAGTAGACACTTTGGGTCATTCATTGCACACTGAATTCTTTCCCATTGACTCTCTGGATACGTTCCTCCTTGGGCTGAAGTGGCCTTACCTCTGATGCTTTTTGGGGTTTCCCAGGTGGCTCAGTGGAAAAGAATCAGCCTGCCAATGCAGGAGACCCAAGAGACTTGGGTTCGATCCCTGGGTTGGGAAGACCCTGTGGAGTAGGAAGTGGCAACCCACTCCAGTATTCTTGCCTGGAAAATTCCGTGGACAGAGGAGCCTGCTGGACTACTGTCCATGGGGTCACAAAGAGCTGGACACGACTGAGCAACCGACCATGCACACGGAAGCTTTTAAAGTCAAATTAGCTTAGGGAGAAAGGTAGTTCACGTGGTTCAGTTCAGTTTACCTGATGACTCTGGGCTCTGCACTTGGATTTGGGGTCCAAACTCAGCTGATATTAAAATGCCTTCCCTTGCCATTGTTCCTTGTTTATATCTCTTTCTCAGTTCAGTTCAGTTCAGTCGCTCAGTCGTGACCGACTCTTTGCGACCCCATGAATCACAGCACGCCAGGCCTCCATGGAAAAGAAATCTCTTTCTCAAGAAACTCACAAAGATGGAGTGGCTGTGATCTATGTTAGGGATTCATAATCATTGCATCCTTTGGCTATACCACCATCTGAAAGTGTTAGGAAAGTGTCAGTTTCTCAGTCCTGTCTGATTCTTTGTAACCCCATGGACTGTAGCCCTCCAGGCTCTTCTGTCCATGGGATTCTCCAGGCAAGAATACTGGAGTGGGTTGCCATTCCCTTCTCCAGGGGATCTTCCTGACCTAGGAATTGAAACACAGGTCTCCTGCACTGCAGGCAGATTCTTTACCACCCGAGCCACCAGGGAAGCCCACCATCATCTGAGCCTTCTCCCCCACAAAATAATATGCTTTTAAAAATCAAACCATAGAAAATAAACATTTCCCTTAATCAGTGATTGTATTCCACATGAATGACTTTTAATGGCTGTATTTTCCTCCATTTGCATGTATGTGTCATAATCTGTACACCCAATCTCCTATTATTTCAAATTTGGATTGTTTTTAATTTACCTGTTACAAATAGCACTTCAAGGAATATCTTTCTACACAAATTTTTGCACATTTCTCAGAACTAGGATTGGTGGGTCCTAGATAATTGTTAATTAGGAACCGTGGGTGTAAGGAACACAAATCAGCTCAGGGTAGAAGAAGTCTCTCAAGAGAAAAGTGAACCCAAGGGTGGCTTTGTAGCCAGACTTCATGAAGGCAGAGGACAAGCAGCTGCAGGGCACCAGGAACCCAGGAAGCTTCCCTATGTGTCTGTCTCAGTGGCTCTCCTTCTGCACGTAGGACTTTTCTATTTCTCAGTCTCCATGGACGGCAGAAGACAGGCAATCCACTGCACTTGGATTTATATCTTCCCTCTTCAGGAGACAAGTCCAGGTAGAAACGGAATCTCTCAGGTTCAATCTCGAGTTCCCGAGAGAGAGCATCTGACTTATCTCTGCTGGAATCAGGGCAGATGCCTACGTTTAGTTTCAGTTCCTGTTGCTGGGGTTGGGGGCGCATGTGGAGGGGAGTCGTGATGTACAAATACAGCCGACAGATGCCCACGTGTGTGGGGAAGTTAAGAAGAGCATTATGAGCTGTGTAGATACCTGGAAATGTCTTGACTGTGGTTAATCACACTGTGTTCATCTTTTGGTATGTATTCTCAGACTTCCCACCACTAAGCGGGCTGCTCTCCGCAACCTTCACAAGAAGACTATCATTTTTAAAGGATCATTACAGATTATTGTTTAATATGAAAGAATCCACTTCTTCTATTGAATGCTTTTGCTTTGAATTCTTTTCTTTGATTGTTATTGTTAGGGTTATAAAATATATCACCACGCAGCTTTTATTTTAAAGTTGTCACATTGTCTTAGCTATGTTCCTGGTATGGAAGACTCTATTATAAAATCTAGTTATATTGTATTTAGCCTAATATAAGAGTCTTTGTATTTTTAAAAGGGAGTTGCACTTTAATAAATTTGTATTTGTCATAATAATTGCACTTTTTTTACTTGTGCTTACTCTGTGTTTTCTATAGCTTTGTTTCTACACAGTTCCCTTTGTTTGCTTCCTTTTATCTGTGAGTTATGCTTTGCTTTATTTTTTTTCTTTCAGCAATTTGGAAGTACTGTAGTTGAGTTTTAATTTATCGATGACTAAATATATATATTTGGAATCCTTCTTTTTCTAATTATAAAATCAATAATTAAATAACATCTATTGATTCCTCTACCATGGAAGATGAAGACATTTAATTTGTCCTCTCCCTCTTCTAAATGTTTGAGCATTTGTTAATATGAAATGATTATTTTTAAACTTCTAAGAATGAATTGTATTTGGATTGCTTTGAATCTATATTTTCAATTATTATTAGACCTAAATCTGTGATTAGTCAGTTCATCCCATTTTATCTTTTCTTTTATACAGTTTCTCTATAGAGTTATTTATAGTTATCTCTATATTGAGTTATTTGTTCATCCTTTGTTGGGTAGCTACATCCTCGAGGTAACAATTCAAACTGAGACTCTGGCTGACACTCATTTTAAGCTCTTGGATATCTCATTTTAAGTGCTTGGATATCTGCAAATGACTGTCTCTTGCTGCGTATGTGAAGCTCCCAACAATTTTTTTTTCTTGAACAACTCTAACCATCCCTCCTTCATTTTCTGGAACTTTCGCATGATCTGAGCATTGCTGGTTTCGGCTTCTTGTAGTCAGTTTTCTCAGCCGGGTTCCAGTAGCCTTATTCTGCCCTTCACCCGTATAAATTGGAAAACTGGCCAGGCTGTGTCTGATTTCTCCTGGTATACAGTGAACTCTTTATCCCATAGGCACAGATTTTTCCTTAATCTCAGAAGAGTTTTATTTTATTATTTCTATCCCATCCATCAGGCTCTTCTCCTCAGAAATGCTTCTTATCAGTATGTTGGTTCCTTGGCCACTGGATCTCTTTATTTACCATCTCCTTTATCAGTTTCAAGTCCTCGTCCTTTTCTCTCTTCATGTGGAGCTTTTCTGGTTTGGCCTCCACATCTCTGAATTGTTTTTCTATAGCGTCAATTCTGCTCTTTGCTGGTTCGTATGCCAATTTAAAGTGTGCAATTGCATTTCTTTAAAACCTTTGTTTTTTATAGCTGGCTCCCCTCATAAATAAAACTTTTAATTTGTAACAATCACAAAGGTGTAGGAAAAGTTGGAATTAAAGTAACAAAACTTTTTCCATGAACCAATTGAAAGTTAAGTTGCCAACATGATATCCCATAACCACAGAATATTTCAGTGTGTATTTCCTATAAATAAACACGTTCTCCCACACAATCACAATACAAGCACTAAAGCAGGAAATTAACACTGATACGTTACTGCCATCTAATCCTCACATTCCATTCAATTTCTACCACTTGTCCCAATAAAGTCCTTAATAGCTAATGCATCCAGTTCAGAAACATGCACTGCATTTCGTTGTCATGTTTCTTAGTCTCCTTTAGACCAAAACAGTTCTAAAGTCTAGGCTTGACCTTCCTTGACTTTAACACTTTTGAAAATTATACACCAGCTAACTGCTAGTATGTCACACTGTCCTACATTATCCTCAGGTTAGGTTTCTCTGATTTCTCACGATTAGATTCAGGTTGCGCATCTTTTACAAGGAAGTGATGCTGGGTTCTTCTCATTGTATCCTAACAGGTGGGGTATGATTTCCCCTTCTATTAATCTCTCAGCCAGATAACTCTTATGTGGAGTCCACATTACCTAGACTATTATGCTAGAAGTAGACGCTTTCTAAAATTTGCTTCTATTTCCCAAGCTGTATGTTTCTAAGGGCATTTTTTTCTCTGCAATTCAAATCCTATTTTGTCATTTTTGAAAATACTGTAGTATATTGTCATAAGTCTCCTTAAGGTACTTTTCTTCTTTTTGGTTCTTCTATGAAAAGAAATTTATTCAGGGCTAAAGTTTGCCTATAAAAAGGCAAACATTCTTTCCCCTACTCCATTCCCGATTTCTACTCTTTGCAAATCTGGCTCCTTCCTTTTCTTTAGTTCTTGTCTCAAACACCACCTCTTAAGACGTTTCCCTCAATTACTCTACATGAAGTAGATTCTCGATGCTTTTGTTTGCCTTCTTATCTGTTTCTTCCGTAGCACGTATCACAAATCACAAAGGTTTTGCTTAACCTTGTTTGTTGCCTCTCCTCTTGGGGGCAGAAGACTGAGTGAGGGGCAGCCATTTCAGAAAGCAGGAGGCCGCGCGGCCAGTGAAGACGGGAGAGAACGCTCACCCGCATCAGCAGCAGAAAAGTGGAATGCCGCTCACCGGGTTGGCAAAAATTTAAAGTCCAGAAAAACCCAGTGTTTGCAAGAATACAGTGCGACAGAAGCTCCATCTCCATGACAAGGAAGAGTGGGAGCTGAGGACACTACTTTGTGAGGTCGATTTGGCCTTATCTAGTAAAACTGAGTATGTGCATACTCACAACCTCTCAATTCCACACAGGCTTGTACCCTCGAGAAACTCTTTTTCATAAGAAGGAATGTGCAATAGTGCTCATATTGTTTGAAATAAAGTAATTTAAATGCTTATTAAGAGCAGGCTAGATAAACCACTATTTTCACACAATGAGACACTAGACAGCATTGAAAAGTGAACCTAATCTAGTCACATGCATCAGCATGAAATTCTAAAGCTTAATTTTGAATGAAGAAAAGCAGGTCACAGAAGAACACTTACCGAACAATTCTACTTACATAACAGAAAAACCATGTAAATGAAACTATATATATTTTTGGAGATATACACTTATGGCATAAAATAATAATGATAAGCAATGAAAGATTAGCAGAAAATTTAGCAAAATTCACACCCCTGATTAACTCTGGGGTGTTGGGCAGGGGGCATATTGGAGGTGGTACACGGGGCTTCAAGAGCACTGGTGGTCTTTTTCACAGGCTCAGCTGTGGGTGTTCATCTTATTTTTCTTCTTTAAATACACACATGTATGTTACACACTTTTTACATATTGCTGATTCATGGGGTCATAAAGAGTCGGACATGACTGTGTGACTGAACTGAACTGAACTGAAAATTCTACAATTTATCAAAAACCCAATGAGTGGGTGGAAGGTGCCTTCTTGTTCACTTGGCCCCTTGCAAAGAGTATCTCCCACCTGAACCTGCTGGCCTGCATTGGTCCTCTCACCCAGGCCCTTGCCTGCTCCTCTGGCCCGTGAGGCCTTGGCCTGAGCTGGCACTGAAGGGTCTCACGTCCCACCTGAGGACATCAGGGGCACTGTGGCCAGGACACACAGAGGAGCAAGAGATGTCCTGGGCGGACTTACTCAGGAGAACTCGGGAACAGGATGCCCAGGCCAGTGCTGGGCCTCCTTCGCCTGTGCCTGGACCAGGTGGGGATAAGAGACAAGGGCGGGGATAAGAGACCTGGCTTTAGGAGGAGGTGACTTCATACAGATCCCGTCACTCTCCAAATACAATAATAATGAGGATCATGACAATGATGAAGATGATTATTAAAACTGCCACTTACTAACTTTGCTTTAGTTACACAAATTTTACTTAATTGAATTGTAGATTCACATGCAATTGTAAGGAATAATACAAAGAGCTCTCATGTATTGTTTACCCATTGATTCCTAATAGAAAACATCTCGTAAAACTATGATATAATAGCACAGCTGGGGTGTTGACCTTGATGCCATCAAGATGCAGAACATTTCCATCACTGTAAGGACCCCTCATGCCGCTCTTTTATAGTAAATGCATCTACTTCCCTTTCATCCCTAACCCCTCCTTAGCCATGGCAACGATGAATCTGTCCTCCTTTTCTGTAATTTTTCAAATTTCAAAAATGTTGTCCAAAATTATACACGGCTCAAGAATCACAGAATGATGTTGTTGTTCAGTTGCCAAGTTGTGCTGCGACCCCATGGACTACAGCATGCCAGGCTTCTCTGTCCTTCACCATCTTCTGGAGTTTGCCCAAGTTCCTGTCCATTGAATTGGTGATGCCATCCAACCATCTCAACCTCTGTTGCCTTCTTCTCCTTCTGCCTTCAATCTTTCCTAGCATCAGGGTCTTTTCAAATGAGTCAACTATTCGCACCAGAGATCAGATTGCCAACAATGAATGAAATTTAACAATAGAAAGGAACAAAGTCCTATTACATGTATACCATCTCATGAGATGGTCAGATTGCATCACTGACTCAATGGATATGAATTTGTGTAAACTCCAAGAGATAATGAAGGGTAGAGAAGCCTGGCATGCTGCAGTCCATGGGGTCGTAGAACTGGACACAATTCAGTGACTGAACAACAATTATTACATGTAATAACTTGGATTAATCTCCAGAGGATTATATTGAGTGAAGAAAAGTCTATCCCCAAACATTAAACATTACTGATTTTCTTTAACACTGCCTAGAGCTAAGCATTCCCCTGCATGAGTTTATTTAACTCTGTGAGATTAGGACTGATATGATTCCCATCTTGTGGGTAATGAAGTTGAGGCCCAGAAAAGTCAAATGACAGCCTCATGGTCACGCAGCTAATATATGGCAGAGATCTGAACCCAAGTCTATGATGCTGGAGTTCACACTCTATCAGTCTGTGGGCAAGTCCCATAGAGTCAAAATAACAGAGCCTTCCAAACTGGGGCCCTGGGGCTTCCTGGGTGGTGATTAGTTAAGAATCCACCTGTCAGTGCAGGGGACATGGGCTCAGTCTGTGGTCTGGGAAGATGCCACATGCCGAGGAGCAACAAAGCCTGTTCATCATGACTAGTGAGTCGGCAGTGAAGACTAGGACAAAAACAAAACAAAACACAACCTTGGGTCCTGTTCGTCGGGTGAGAGGTGTGCCCAGCCAGAGGGGTGTGGGTGCGAGGCAGGCCGAGGGGCAGGCCCTCATCGCCATGTCAGGCTGGCCCGGGCCGACACTCCCGGGAACGGCGACTGGGGCTGCCCGTGCTCCCAGCAGCGTCGCTTCAGTCTCCTTCTACCTCAGCACCACTCCTCTCCTGAGGACTTGGGGCTGAATGCTCCCTCATTTCTATAAAGCACGTGTGAGGGGTTAGCACCGTGTGGTCCCACCCGAACGGCCAGTGCAGGGCTGCAAGGGCTGGGTTCTCCTCCCAGTTCTAGCCGTGTGATTTTGGGCAAGCCCTCCTGCCTCCCTTGGCCATCATTTAAAATCCTCGTTTATAAAGTGGGGGTAATAAGAGCTGCCTTACTAGCTCACAGGAGTCTTAGAGGTCATGAACTCCGAGCCCTTTGTTCTGCAGGTGAAGAAACTGAGCTAGGGAGAGGCCTACACAGGTCAGACACTTGGCCTGAAGTGGAGCCAGCAATAAAGCCAAGCCTTCCTCATTTCTAGTTCATATAGATGTAACGTTCTGCAAATCATAAACATGGGGGCTTATTTCATGGCTGGGCACAAGCCCATGGAGAACTTTCTATAAGTTTTCCTAAGCTGTGTCCACTGTAATAAAAATGAGGAAATACCTGGGACCATAATCTTGGACTTTTATGAGAAAATAGGCTGTCGATAAGGACAGAACACCTTGCAACGTTCATGCTCTTGTACTTGAATTTTCCCCAACTTCCTTTGTGCACAGTACTTCCTGTGGGGTCAACAGAGGCTCTATATACCTTTGGAGTGGGACAATTCTCTAGAATGTGCTGAGGGATGAGGTGGGGCACAGTAAATGGATAACCCAGCCAGGGAGCTGATGTGAAAGATGAATAAGAAGACTCCCCCTGCTGCCTCTGAACTTGAACTTGGCACCAAGGATCAGCCTGTGGGCTTCTCCACCATACTAGTGTGGCAGTGAAGGAAAACTCACATTTATGGAGCCCTCTGCTGGGAGCTCTCACATTGCTACAGCTGAATTCTCATAACCCTGAGGACCCTGAAGGCTTCCCTGGTGGCTCAGATGGTAAAGAATCTGCCTGCAATGCAGGAGACCTGGATTCAGTCCCTGGGTTGGGAAGATCCCCTGGAGAAGGGAATGGCTACCCACTCCAGTATTCTTGCCTGGAGAATTCCATGGACAGAGGAGCCTGGCAGGCTACAGTTTATGAAGTAGCAAAGAGTCAGACACGACTGAGTGACTAACTCTTTCTTCTGAGGACACTGAGGTGGAGAAGCTATGTCACTCATCCCCAAACCCCAAACTGGCAAATGCAGGAGCCAGGAGGCAAGCCAGCCTGAACTGAAAAGTCTGGCCCTCTTGTCCTCCCTGGACCAGGGTTTCATACTGACCAGAGAAAGCTATGGCGAAGATCCCGCCCATGGCTGACTCATGGTGGAACTTGAGCAGGACCTGGTTGGATGAGCTGTGCATTGTCTTCTTGGCAAAGCTCCGGCTGAAGGCTCCAAGCTGTGGGGCTGTCTTCTGTGGCCCATCCCTGCAAGAGGAAAGAAGATCCTGCATGTCCTGCATCACCATGCCTGCCTGTTCTAGCTGGTGCATCAGTGGTCTTCAGTGAGCAAAGAGACACACCCATGTTGCCTTCCTGGGCCCAAGGATTTCTTCCCTGGAATTTTATCTAGTCCCTTCCATCTGATCTCAGCCATTGTCTGGAAACTCAGTGAGAAATCCATTCAGGGCAGTCAGGTGACAGTTATCCAGCTCTGGGAATTTTGAGAACAGAATGCTACTATCTCCTGCTGATTCCCAGAAGCTCCCAACAAAGGAATTTTTAAAAGATATCTTTGTCCAGAGATTCAGAGGTTTGGAAAAAACTGTCAAGGAAACTGTTCTGATCAACTAGTAATTCACATTCTCATTTTAAAATTAACACAAGAAACTCTGTATAACTCAGGGCTGAGCCGTCCAGCTTGGTAACCACTAGGCTACACGTGACTATTTACATTTAAATAATTTAGAATTTAATCAATTTAAAAAATCAGCTCCTCAGTCACTCTAGTCACATTCACGTGCTCGCTGGCCACATGTAGAGAGGGGCTATCATCTTGGACCACACAGATATGGAACGTTTCCATCACTGCAGACAGTTCTGTGGTCAGCACCAGCTCAGCATGAGATGCCAGTGGGACTCCATAAAATCCCACTGCACACTCTTCCCTTAGTCTGGGTAGCTTATCTGGTAAATGAAGAATTTTGGTTGGACTCTGGAAATACTGCGAAAAGTCTGCTCATTGATCCAGATTCCCACACCCATTGGTATTTGGACTGACCCCCAGCAGAACTCCAGGTGGGGAACCGCACTGCCCTGCTAGTCCTTTCCCATTGAGGAGTCAAAAAGGCTAATGGAAGCTGAGTTCTTATGTCACTATGTTTATTTGAGACCCAGGAGGCCGACAGCCATTTAAAACTATCCAGCCCTTGGTTTTCTGGACAAACAGATGGGTGACCCAGCTGAGAGCCCAGCTCAAGCCCCTTTCCCTGCTGACACGGCAGCTGGCCCTACCAGACGGTGATGAAGTCTCCAGAGGGCTCTGTCTGCAGCAGGCTGAGGTTGAGGCGGACGCCGTGACCAATGGGGACGGTGATCAGCCAGACGCAGTCCTGGGAGCTGGAGTAGGGACTGGGGAAGCCCGGGGAGTACACAGTGCCATTGAAGGAGGTGATGTTCCCTCCGCAGGGGACTGCCAGGGAGAGGACACAAACACAGAGGGTGCTGCAGATCACCTCCCAGCCAGAATTCAGGTGATTTCCCGAAGCACGAATCGCCCTGCTCCAGGAGGCTAGGTGGGATGGGGAGAGGAGACGGGGCCAGGGATGGCCGGGCCCGGCTTCTCCCGCTGTTCCCAGCACGTCACATCCCGAGAGGCCCCCGATCTTCAGCACAGGTGCCTCTGTGGGCCTGTCTCAGCCCCGAACCCTCCTTTCTCTTTCTCATGAAAGAGACCTGTCCAGGAGGAAGAACTCAGCAAAGCTACCGCCTCTCCTTTCCTAGGAACGCTGGAGTCAGGGCTTCACTACATTTACTGGGAAGGGGTAGAAAATTACGATGGTATCTCTTTATCTTATTATTCTAAGTTTCTCGGATTGGTAGTTTTGACCTTGACTTAAGGGTTGTGGATTCTTGGGACTTTCCTGGTGGTCAGTGGTTAAAAATCTGCCTTCCAATGCAGGGAACATGAGTTCGGTCCCTGGTGGGGGAAGTAAGAAGCCACAGGCCATGGGGCAGCTAAGCCCAAGTGCCGTATCTACTGAAGTCTGCGGTCTAGAGCCTGCGCTCCGCGACTAGAGAAGCCACCGCGATTAGCAGTGTGAACACCACAATGAGAGACTCGTCCCTGCGCACCAGAACCGGAGAAAGCCTGTGCACGGCAACAAAGAGCCAGCAGAGTCAAAATAAATAACCATTAAAAAGCAATCGCAGAGTTTTGTAGTGAGGCTAAGGTTAGATTCAAATCATGGCTCAACCATTAATTGACTAGATAGCTTCAGATTAGTAGGGTAGGCTCTCTGTCTTCACAAAACAGGACTAAGACCCCCTCCTCACAGGAGGGTGGTTGACCATCAGATGAACTCATGCATGTAAGATGCTCAGCCAGTGAGAGCTCACAGAGAGGGCATCTGCTACACAGACATGCCCCTCTCCCCATCTTTCTGTCTGCCCAGAGCAACAGCCACCCAGACTCAGTCTGATCTAGGCTTTAAGCTGGGTTTCCCTGGTGTCTCAGATGGTAAAGAATCTGCCTGAAATGTGGGAGACCTGGGCTCGATCCCTGGGTTGGGAAGATCCCCTGGAGGAGGGCATGGCAACCCACTCCAGTATTCTTGCCTGGAGAATTCCCATGGACAGAGGAGCCTGGCAGGCTGAAGTCCACAGGGTTGCAAAGAATTGGACAGGACTGAGCGACTAAGCACACACGCAAGCACATAAAGAGTCATTGAATTCTCCATGGTATTTGGACTTGGTCATCGCGGAGGAAAACTAGAGATTCTGGGCCAAATCTCCCTGGTCCAGAACAATGAATGTATTGGCTGGTATGGGTCATCAATCAGACTCGTGGATGGGGGCAGACTGACCTGAGAAGAAAGCATCCCAACACCTCCAAGCAGAGGCCAGGGCTCTGGGCTCTGGCGAATGTGAGCACAGCCTGAAAGTGGTGCGCATGGGCACGCCATCCCTCCTCCATGGACCAAACCACCACTCGCTGCCAGATGCAGCCAGGGGAGGCAAAGGACAGCAAGGATACCACGGCATGTGATTCTGATCTGTGGCATCACAATCTCCCGGGACATGGTCGAGTGTACCGGTGTCTCCTGCCTAGGGTGGAGTGTGCTGTCAACACAGAGTGTTGAGGGAACATTTTGGGGGAGCCCCTTACCTGGTCCTGGGGAGGGGGAGGGAGTCCTGGCAGAATTCACTTTTAGACTCAGACCTGAGGGATGAGAAGGGCTACACAGGTAAGGCAGGAGAGAAGAGCAACATTCAATGAGGAGGGACCAGCACGTGCTCAGAACCAGGGGCAAGAACGGCAAAAATGGAAAGCATTTCAGCTGAGCTGGAGCAAAGTGTGAGAGTGGAGGGCACGGGGACGTCAGCGGGGTCCAGGCCCCGAGGCACAGCGTGCGCTAGCTCCAGGGGGCTGGACAGTTACCCCAAGGGAGGAGGGTTCTCAGCAGGGCCGTGTCTGGAGTAGAGTAAGCCCCCTACATATAGATGAGTTCCATTCAGAGAGGGCATTTGTAAGTCCAGTTTGTTCATAAGTCCAACAAGGTTAGCCTAGGTACCCAATTAACACAATCGGCTATATAGCACTGTTCTGTAAGAGGTTTATAATACTGTTCACAAGTAATACACTAATACATTAAAAACAAACAAATACAAAAAATAAAGAAAACATGCTTACTCTTATAGTCTAGTACCTTGAAAAGTAACATAGTACAACAGGTGGCATACAGGGGCTGGTGTTGAGTGAACAGGCAAGAAGAATTAGTGACTGGAGGAGGGAAGAGAGGAGGTGGGAGATGGTGGAGCTGAAGGATCGCCAGCCATAGGAGACGGCGGGCAAGCTGCAATGTCATGCATGCCAGCTGCTGATGAAACAGGTTCTGGTTCCTTGCCGGAACTAGATGCCCTTTCGCATCTTTGAAAGTTCGCCACTGTACACGAACAGTTTCAAAGGCTCACCACCCTCACCACACTGTGAAAAGTGGACTGAGGAACACAAGACTGAAGGCTGGGAGCCCAGTGACAGGCCTCACCTAAGCGCCCTGGATTAGGGTGGAGGCAATGCATACAGACGAGTGGATGAAGGGCAATTAGGATGTAGAATTAGCAAGACTCAGTGACTAGACAGGATAAGTGAGAGGCAGGCTGCCCAAAGTGAGTAACGAATAACCAGGGGACTAGAGGGGCCTTTCACTCTAGTGAGGATTTCAACATAATGGCAGAAAGAGGATGGCTTCCGTTTTAAACACATTAGCATTTAGGTGCTTCTGGCTAAGTGAAGATACTTAGTAAGGAGCTGGATGTCCAGGTGAAGAATCGGCAAAGAGAGAAAGGCTGCAGACACAGATAGCATTTGGAGATGTGAGGGAGAGAGGAGAAGGGAGTGTGGGAGACAACTCCAAAAAACAGAAACATTACAGGGACAAAGAGAAAGATGCCAGAAAGTTAGCACAGGCAGAACGGCAACTGGAAAGGCAGGAGCAAAGGATGTCCCCTTCTAAGCTAAGGGAGGCCCTGTCTTCGGAGGAAGAAGGGTTGGTGGCTAAGGATGTCTGATGGGGGAAACACTGCTCTCACCTCTCCTGTGACGCCATAAAAAGGAGCAAAAAGGAAGCAAAAGTCCATAATGAAGCTTGTCATATAGAAGGTGGCCAGCCAGCAATTCCAGAATGGTAGACTGATTATGCATGCAGATGATTCTGAAAATTTGAAAATCTAACTGGGAATTTAATAGTTTTAGCGATTACGATCTTATATTCTAACTCCAGAATAGCTCAGTTGTGCAAGCAAGGTGTCTTTATCTATGGAGAGTTAATACTTTTCCAACTCATGGATTTTGAACCAGTTACTGTGCTGGGCACTTCACATGCGCCATCTTGGAATCCTCTCAGCTCTTCTGAAGAGAAGCCCCATCATACTAAGGAAGAAATTGGAGGTCGGAGAGGTGAAGCTGTTCAGAGATAAAGCCTAGGGTGATCTGATTCCAGAGCTGGGGCACTTTCTCCTGAACCATACTGTCCTCCTGCTAAACCTTGCCTTTCAAGACGAATTCCAGCTTCTCAAGGAAAAGGAAGGGAAAATGGAACAAAGGTGTGTAGATGCAGACAGGGACGGCATGAGCCCCTGGTCCTCCTCCACCCTGATTCTGGTTAACGACGGCCCAGGAAAGCATCCCCTGTAGCTCTCTGACATCCTCAACTCAGATCTCTCTAGGTTCACGCAGAGAAGGAGAATATGTTGTGGGGTATGAAGAGAGGAACGAAGCTTTTCTAGAAAGATGCTTTCTTCTCTTCTCCCTTTAGGAAAGCACCATGATTGACCCTCTACCCCTCAGCATATTGTCTTCGCTTCTGACTGGGACCTCTAGCCCATGAGGTTGGCTGTTCCCAAGGGCTGAGAATGCACTCCTTTGGCTTTGACCTGTGTCTCCTCCAGGTCCTCCCTAGTGTTGGCCCAGAGCTCTGTGCCCAGTCCGGATAGGCTCAGCCCCATCTGTATGAAAACATGATGGACCATGTTTGCTAGGATCTCCTAGCACGGGTGATCCATGGAGCAGGCGCGTGCGTGAACCCTGTCCCGAAAAAGAATCGGCACGATTGACTGAGGAACATACCTTCACACCTGGGCAGGGGGTGGTCCCAGTTCCGGTTGGTGCCGTGTTGACACGTGAGGACAGGGTGGCCCATCAGTTGATACCCTGGGAGGCACTCGAAGGTCACCGACTGTCCAACATTGTAGCCAGCTCCCCGAACAATGC
Organism: Moschus berezovskii; assembly: GCF_049115385.1. Taxonomy (NCBI): domain Eukaryota; kingdom Metazoa; phylum Chordata; class Mammalia; order Artiodactyla; family Moschidae; genus Moschus; species Moschus berezovskii. Next base: position 8,464,210 of record NC_142463.1, read on the forward strand.
CGTTGCCAAAGGGCTCTGGGTCTGGACATTCTTGAAGTTCATAGGCTGGGAAAGAATAAGAGAGGTTTCTTTATTCTCTCTGGGCATTTTCTCCCCATCCAGAATATAGGTATGTCAGGGAGCTGGCAGGCGGCGCTAGTGCAGGAGACAGAAAGAGACGTGAGTTCTTATCCCTGAGTTGGGAAGATGCCCTGGAATAGGAAATGGCAACCAACTCCAGTATTCTTGCCTGGAATATTCCATGGACAGAGGAGCCTGGAAGGATACCGTCCACGGGGTTGCAAAGAGTCAGATACCACTGAGCACCCATACACATGGGAGTTAGCAGAGTGGTGGAGAACAAAAGCATGGACTCAGATAGGCCTGTGTCATTTTTTAGCTATTGGCTCTGGCCAAGTGACTTAAGTTCTCTATGCCTTTGTTTACTTATTTAGAAAACAGTTATTGGGAGAATCTGATATGATGATAGACACAGCTCTTTGCACAGTCCTGGCACATGGTCAGAATGCAATAAACATGCTGTCTGTTATTACTGCTTTCATGGGAAAGGGCGGCCCACGGAAGACAAGGTTAGATTGAACCATCATTCTTTGAGCACCTCGTTGGGGCTCAGCATTGACTTCAGCTCTTTTCTGTCGCTTATTTCATTCAATCCCAATAACCACCAAGATCACAAACTCAGGAAGCAGTCAGGTGAGCACTTGAGTGGGGTCCTTCTGACTCTGAGCAATTAGAACCTCTCAAGAAGGAAGAAACAGGGGAGTAAGCCCAACCTGTGGCAAGGAGAGAAACTTTTCCGAGGGAATAGCTGGGTTAAAAGGAATGTGTGGGGACACCCTGGGTGGTCCAGTTAAAAGGAATGTGTGGGGACACCCTGGGTGGTCCAGTGGTTAAGAGTTTGCCTTCCAGTGCAGGGCGTGTGGATTCAATCCCTGGTCAGGCAGTTGGGATCCTACATGCCTCGTGGCCAAAAACAGACAAAAAAACGTAGAACATAAGCAATGTTATGATACATCCAACAAGAGACTTTAAAAATGGCCCACATCAAAAAAAAAACCTTAATAAAATATTAGGAATGTGTGATTTTCATACAAGGGAGTCCCTCCAAAGAACAAGAAAGTTGCTTCTCTGAGAATGGGTGGCCATGCATTGAAAGGAGAAGTCTTAATGGGAGCAGCTGAGCCAACAGGGAGAAGTTACCGAGGGATTTGCTGAGCACACGTCAGAGAGCCAGAGCCCTCAATTATTAATAATCAGATCCACAGGACAGTAATTGGACCCACTCAGCAGGAAATCAGCAGAGGGAGTGTTCCTACAGTGGAAATTCTCAGGGGGAGTGGTTGAGATCAAATGAATGCTGGATGCAAGTCGGTGCCTCATCATGTGCAATTACAATGTAATGAACGATGATCGTGAAGCACCCACTTCGTGTGATGTGTTTCCTCTCAGTGTCATGCCGGGAGGTCTCTGTGGGGCAGAACTGGGCAGGTTTCACTGGGAAATCATCAAGGTAGGACTTCCCTGGGGGTCCAGTGGTTAAGAATCCATCTGCCGACGCAGGTGACATGGGTTTGATCCCTGGTCCAGGAAGAATACACATCCTGGGGAGGCAACTAAACCTGTGCACCCCAACCACCAAGCCTGCATGCCACAACTACTGAAGCTTCGCGCCCTCAAGCCCGTGCTCTGCAACAAGAGAAGCCATTGCAATCAGAAGCCTGCACCCTGAAATGAAGAGTGGCCCCCACTCGATGCAACTAGAGAAAGCCCACACAAAGCAACACAGACTCATTGCAACCAAAAATAAACAAAAATTTAAAAATAATCAAAAGTTGTTTTTTGTTTTTTTTTTTAAAGAAATCATCAAGGTAGTTGGGTGTGTTGAAAAATCGAGCAGTTCTAGAGAGACTGGGTGGGCTGGGAAGCCAAAGGGGCATGGCTCTGTCAGCAGCAATGGGTTTGGGCGATTTAGCAAATGAAGTCTTAGTAGAAGTGAGGAGCCTGTAGGGAGCTGACTGAAGGATGAGTGGGGCCTTCAAAGAGAAGTCTCAGTGGGAAGAGAGGGACCCAACGATGTGGGCGAGCCTGAAGACCGAGGGCTGGTGAGAAGTCACGAGCAGCCTGGAGGACAGTGGCTGGGTCTCTCTCACAGGAATCGTTTCCGGGGGAAGGAGCTGGCTTTTCACAAACAGACACTGAAGTGAGGGCTCCGGGACCGCTTTCATAAGAGTCTCTCCCACCAGAGGAAGCTTCAGAGGGAGTGGTTGGGCCTAGAGGGAAGACAGGACCCCTGAGGAGTGGAGTCATTAACTTCCCCAGAAAAGGGTTCCGCGGGGAGAGGAGCAGTGGACAATGCTACAACGGGAGCAGATACAGTTTCAAACAAAGAGACATATCTAAAAAATCAGTAATGATGAGGCCTAACATCTTGGATCAAAGTCATTTTGCTATGTTCTTATAAACACAATCTCCTGAGAAATTTTAACGGAGTACATTAAGCCTATCAGGCTAGGAGACCTGGTAGGAGTAGCTTATGCTGTTACTAAAAACGTTACGAGGATATTTACCTGAAGAAGGGAAAAGAAGACTCCACGTTAGGAAGCTCAGAGTGTCTAACAGGAGGGATTTTGAGGAAAAGTAAGGGGTTATTTTTCTTCCAAAGAAAGTCTGGGGACCACAAACAGCTGGGACTGCTGGATACAAATGGCCTGGGTGGCGACGTAGGCCTTTTCATAAAGGAAAACCCAGGGCGAGCGGTCAGGTGAAACTCCACAAGGCCAAGAATATGGGCCTAGGGGCAGGGAGGATTATTTGGGCTGACACGTGGTGGGGGCCTCAGTGGGAGTGCCTGGGCCTCCGGCACTAGAGACAAGCTAGCCCGGAGGATGGGTCATCACGAAGGAGAACCCACAGTGGAAGTTTCAGAGGTCAAGTCTGAGGTGGGGGCGGCCACCCTGACACCAAGGGTGGCTCCACAAGCCCTGTCAGGTCTGTGGCAGTGGGCAGGTGCTGAGGAAGCAGCTGGGCCTGTGATCCAGGGCGAACATCTGGGCAAGTCCTGGGGAGGACTGTGAGTGAGTGAAGGGAGCTGGCCCACCAGCGTGGACATGGCTGGGGCTCTCACACACTTGGGCCAACTCAGGTCAAGGTGTTGGTCTTCTGAAGGTGAGCTCGGGATCCCGCCTTCATGTTTCCACCCTTCGCCCCACCTCAGGCTCCTCAGAGAACCCGGCCTCCGAACATGTGGCGCCTCAGTGCGAGTGACGTTAACCCAGAGTGCTGGCCCGTGTCTGGAAGCCTCGGGGAGGAGCGCGTGAGCCTCAGGTGAAGCTCCTCAGAGGAGAAGGCTTGGTGAGTCTGGGAGGGGCTGAGGCCAGGGCTCCTAACTACTACTTCTGCAAGGAAGCGGGGTGCCCGAGGAGTCTGCAGGACTCAGAGGGGCAGCTCTGACAAGGACAAAGTGGGCTTAACACACAGGAATGCAGGGAGCGTGTCTGCTCTCACCACCTGAGCTCCTGGGCAGGGCTGTGCCCATCACAGGGGTGAAGCCAGTGCATGGGGAGGCCGCAGAGCACCGTCCCCACCACAACGGTGGTGTCATCAGACCCTGCATTCATCCCAGAGGAGGAGCTCAGGGATAGCCCTTGGGCCCAACTGTGTTCGCCTCAAATTCATGTGGAAGTCCTAACCCCCTGCCCCCCGCACCCCCCAGAACGTGATCATATTTGGAGACAGGATCTGCACGTACGTTTACCTGAATTAAAATGATGTCTTTAGTTAGGCAGTCTTAGTTGTGTCTGACTCTTTGAGACCCCATGGACTACTCTGCCAGGCTCCTCTGTCCATGAATTCTCCATGCAAGAATACTGGAGTGGGTAGCCATTCCCTTCTCCAGGGCATCTTCCCAAACCCAGGGATCACACCCAGGTCTTCTGCTTTGCAGGCAGAGTCTTTACTGTCTCCACACTTCCCATTTTTACAAGAACACCGGTCATATGGGATTAGGGCCTACCCTAATGACCTCAGACAGACAGGCAGAACACCACGTGAGGGTGAAGCCAGAGATGGGGGTGATGGTTCGACAAGCTGAGAAATGCCGGTGGTCAGCAAACCGCCAGAAGCCAGGAGAGAGCAGGGAATATATTCCTCCTTGCAGCCCTTGGAAGGAGCCAGCCCTGCCCACCCCCGATCTCAGGGCTTCCAGGCTCCAAGACTGTGAGAGGGTAACTGCTCTTCAAGCCACCAGTCTGCAGTATACGGAGAGAGCAGAACTAGGAGACCAATACGCCTGAAGCCTGAGAGGCGTGTGTCTGTCCCAGAGAGGCACCCTGACCTTGCATTTGGGCCTGATTCTCTCCTGGGATAGACTGTGGCCTTGGGATGTATGGTGACCACTGGACAGGCCTCACTGCACACTGATGTGTGTACCCTTCTTAGGCACAGGCTCGCCCAGTTAAGGCTGACCGCTGCCACGAGCTCGCTGGGTGCGCAGCTGCATTACCGCCAATGAAGTGGCATTTACTGGGAAAGAGGCTGGGCCTTCTCCCTGCTCCTCCCTTGGTGTGAAGGGCCCAGCTCCTTCTCCTGAGGCTTCCCAGGAGGGGGATGTCGGGCTGCCCCAGGGCCCTACAGCTACACAGGCACAGGAGAAGTCTCAGCTGGGGCGGATGGGGCTCGATCCAGGAGGAGTGGGCCAATCACAGGACTCCAGCTGAGGATGGGGGAGCCGCGGGGAGTGTGGTCCGGCCTCACACAGGGCAGCCCTCGGCGGGAGGAAAGGGTCCTGCTCCTGTCTCATTGTGAAGGCTCAGCGGGCGCTCCAGGACTGTTACCAGAATCGTTACTGGAAACCTCCATCATATCACAGGACGAGCTCTGCGGGGCGTAACTGACACATAGGGGAGGATCCAGAGGAGGAAGTGAGCCTTTTGAGGCCCCGGGGCAGGGGGGTAGGGGGTGGCTGGATGTTTGAGGGGGAACTGATGGGTCACTTGCTCCAAGGAAGCTGCTGACTGTTGGGTCTGGAGCCGAGACGGCGCTTTGGGCTGCTACCGTGGGAAGCACTTGTCCAGGGGGTTTGATAGCCTCTGCAGGGTCAGAGAGACATGTCACAGCGGTCAGGCCTGCCTTCCACTCCTTGGCCTTTGCTGGGTACCCTCCTCCCCTACGTGGAAGGCTGGGAAGATAGGTAATGGTGGGTTAAGAGGCGGGGATGGACGGACCCTCCCTGTCCTCACCCTGATACTCCAGCTTGAATCCCGGCCGGTTCTGGGAGTGGTCGCTGTGGAAATAGACGGTGGTCTCGTGTGACGTGGAGAGTAGGGCGCTGGGAAGCTCAGTCCCGCTGAATCTGCCCATCATGCGGCTGGTCTCGTAGGGGCCATTCCGGATTTCTATGAAGTCGTGGTTGGGCTCGGTGGAGAAGTTCAGGAACTGGATGTGAGCTCCTGGGAGCAAGACAAAGGCAGACAGTGCCCAAGCAATAGAGTCCTGCTTCTGACGTGCTGACTCCTGAGAGCATTACCTGCCAGAGCCCACGTGTCCCCACCACCGACGACCCACCCAGTCAGGGGTCCCAGAACGCACATGGGGAGTTGCTGGCCAGCCCAGTCTCTCATCTTCAGGCAGGACTGAACTTAAAAGTGTATTATTCATTCAAAATGAAAGGCATCAGTCATATCAGAGCTCCATCCCCACTCTATTTTATTTCACGGAAAATGAAGTTCAGGGTCAACGCCTGACTTAATTTGGGATTCATATGTCTAGTATCAGTATAAGGGCAGCTTTGATAAAATAATGTTTTAACTGAAAAATACCACCACTTAAACATAACTACACCTGATCAAAAGACATGACCTTCAATACCAGTATTTTCTAGAACACTTACAATAATTCAGAAATTAGAAGACTACATCATCCCACTGGTTCTATTAATATGCCAAGTGAAGTTTATACTTTGGGTTCTTATTAGATTAATCAAGATCTGACAACGCAACAGGTTAAATGGCTTTCATTAGGATCTTAACTTACATATAAATATATTCTTTGAAGAATAGTGTGAGCCTATTGATATCGATTGATAAGATTTCTCAAAACTAGATTACTATTAAAAGTGACATTGAAAAAATATATTTCTGAGCATAGGAAAATGTCCTCAATGTTAACTGTAAAAATCTGACTGCAAAGTAGTGTGTAGCATACAATTCTAACTTTTGTATTAAAAAACCAGAAGACTATTCACTGACTCACGAACAGTATGTATCAAGCATTTGCCATGCATCAGGCTGTGCTAGGTGGGCATTACACGGGGAGGAACAAGGTCTTTAGGGCCCTTGTCTTCATGATGGTGAGGTCTAAGCTGTGAGTGATGATTTCTGCATGGTGGGACGACAGATATGTTGGAATTTTTATAATTTGCTCATCTATACCTTCTAATTTGCTTGAATAAGCACACAGGAGTGAATTTTTTGCATCTGATTATTTAAATAAAGACGACATACACTGTTGAAGACCCTTCATGTCTCCTGCCCTCCCCCACTGCTCTTCTCTCCACAGAGGCAGTCACTCTCTTGAATTCAGAAGATATCCTTCCAGTTCATGTGTTTAGATTCCTAAATGTATATCTGATTTGCTTTAAACATCTGCATTTATTATTATATTATATATATATAGTTTTGCAAGCTTCAATTCAGCATGTTTTTCAAGGTCTTCCCTTGTCAATGCAAAGATACAGTTCATTGATTTTTAGCTACACATTAATTAATTCCATTTAATGAATTACCCAACCACACTATTCACTCTTCTGTTAACATGTAGATATTTTCCAAATTACAGATAACTTTACACGGAGCACCTTTGTACATATGCACGGAAGCTACACTTTGCCGTCTACCTCCCATGTGTCATCCCCACACAGGGGCTGCTGGTCCATTGAAGGGGCTCTTTAAGGATGGGCTTCCCTTGTGGCTCAGCTGGACGCCAAATTTCTGAATTGCATTGCCTGACTGCCGCCATCTAGTGGCATAAGTTTGTAAATGCGGTGGTTTTTAAACAGACCAGTGGGCATTAGGGACTGTTTGGAATCCAACAGTAACTTGAAAGCAAGGGATCTGGTCTTCTGTGACTGGTCCCTGCAAGAGGCTGACTGGTCCCTGCAGGAGACTGACTGGTCCCTGCAGGAGGCTGACTGCCTGGAGGACTTAAAGACAGAGGTCTCTGGTGGCCGAACATCAGGCCTTACAGAGAAGGTGATGTGCCTCCCACTTAAACCGCTGTTTTCCTTGGGTTGTGGTCCTCCCTCCATCCTTCCATCACCTGAGGTTCTTCTGGTTCATGTCTGGATGCAGAGTTAGAGGGTCTCCCAGCTCCTCTTCCCTGAATATCTCAAAATCGGGTTCCCAAGGCTGCCAAAGTCATCATCACTTTGCAGCCTAATCATACACCTCCAGTTTCCTTCAGAAGACGGTACTTAATATAACTCTGTCTTCTGAGGGTCATAACTTCTCCCCTCAGGGATGATTTAGAGACATCCAAGTAGGTCGCTTTCTCTTGAAAGCCTCTTCTCCATCAGAAGACCCACTTTAGGGTGAATAATAAAGGACAAAAGAGGTGGTCTTCACTTCTGAGGTCAGAGACTGGGGGATCACAGGCCTGTGCAGGAGTGATCCGCTTGGGACATTTCATTCCTAGCAGCACAGTAATGACTTGGATGACCTATGTGTACAGCCTATAATTTCCGCCTCAACACAAATCCTTTCTCTTCAGTGGAAATATTAGGGGTTAAATGATGTTCCCAGTGCACAACACATGAACCTCCGGTAATTAAATTTTGTACCCAGATCAGTGTCCTCTACACCCCACCAACCCGCATGTCTACACACACACACACACACACACACACACACACACGCCATTTCCCAGCCTCTAAGGCCAGCTAGAACGTGAGTATAAAGAATGCAAACTCAATTTCACATTGACCCTGGCTCAATTTAATTAGGATGAAAAATTGCATATTGGAGTTAAAAGCCCAGGTTGAAGTCCAGTCTCAGTAAAATAGATTATCTTTTTCTTTTTCAGCCATCCCTGAGCAATTTCTCATTCCACATTCCTGGATTTTAGCTCACTGCTCTAATGATAAAAATAATAATGGTAATCCCTGAAGTTTTTTCCCTACTTTATGTTCCCAAAGCACGTTCATCTCTACCATTCCTAACTGATCCTCTCGACTGCACAGGAGCTCAACAGCTGAGGGAGCAGAGAGGCAGAGAGCTACACTGACTCGGCCAAGGTTATGCTGGGTGATGGTAGCAGACAGTTGCTTTAAGCCCAGAGGCCTGGGCGTGAAGACTTACCAAAGCCCACGGGCAGTGCTATTTTCCAGGAGCAGTCCATGTTGCTGGGGTAGTTGCCTGGGAAGCCGGGGCTCAGGATCACCCCCTCCATGTCTTCCACTGCTCCCCCACACTGCGCTGTGACCATGAGACCAGACTGGGAGTTAGCATAGCAGCAAGGCAAGAACAAGGCCAGGCAGCATTTGGACTTTCCTAAGTTAATTTCCCTTTAGAAGCCAAAGGAACCTTTAATTCCTCTCCCTAAAAAACTGCACACGAGAGAAAACAGAGTATGTACATCCAGGAAGGGAAGAAGTATACCTTATGTCTGCCCTGCAGTCCACAAACCCAAGTTATGGATGCTTGACCTTGAGCATGCCCTTCAAAGGTCAGTTTCCTTAGTGAGGTCATGCAGCAAAAATGGTGTGCCCCAAGAGAAGTGTGACTGTCTCCTACACGATTCCCCAAATCTCCCTCTCTTCCCTGTCCAATCAGCTCTTCTGGGACTGGAAAACAGGAGGAAGGAAGGGGACAGACAGTGCCACGTTAAGTCAAGTCCCTGCTCTGTGCCGGCACCAGGCCAGGCTCTTATTCCACGGGGCTGGGTGGTCAGCAGAGAAGCCCCACCACAAGCCCATCCCCAGAACGCTGACACGCGCCCTGAACCAAAGTGACTGTGAGCCAACCACAAGGGGCCGGGGCATCTGAATCTCCAATCGAAATGACTTCAGAGTCAGAGTCGCCTGAAGTTGCAGGGCTGGGGCACAGCTGCAGCGTGGCCAGTTCATGTGGATTCTTTTTTTGGCTCAGATGGTAAAGCGTTTTCTTGCAATTCAGGAGACCAGGGTTCAATCCCTGCATCGGGAAGATCTCCTGGAGAAGGAAATGGCAACCCGCTCCAGTACTCTTGCCTGGAAAATTCCATGGACGGAGGAGCCTCATAGTCTACAGTCTATGGGGTCGCAAAGAATCGGACACGACTGAGCAACTTCACTTTTCACTTTATTAGGAAAGGCTGTGTGTGCAGAAAGGGGTTAGCCCATCACGGAAGGCCAGAAGAAGGAGCCGAGGGGAGGAGTATGGGCCGTGTCTATGTAAACCCCTTCTTGGGAGAGGGTGACTAAGCACACAGATCTGAAGGGAACAGTGCTTGCATGCAAAGCAGGGGCTCTGGCACTGATTCCCCCCACCCCACCCCGGTCACAGTCCCAGTGCTCCCACTTCCTGGGTGATCTGGGGCCAGCTCTAAGTTCCCCCACCCCAAACCTCCAGACCTGGTTCCCTGCTCCTCCACAGCACTTGTGTCATAGGGTGGTTATATGGCTACAACAGAAAGGACTTCACTTCACTTGGGACAGGGCCTGGCATGCACAGTAAACCCTCAGCCCAGGGTGGCTGCGGGGCTCTGAGTGGTTCCCTGGGCAAGGCCTTTGTCATACAGGATGGGGAAAAGGGTGGACCGGTCCCATTGCTGACTGCTCTGCAGATGAACAGGCCCTGTACCCTGGAGAGAGCACAGAAGGGCAGGGCCGTGCGCTCCAAGGGCATGCCCTTGGCTCACCTTGCTTCCCACTCCAAGTTTCAGCCTAGTCTTGCACTTGCCAGTTGGCAGGGCATCAGGGAATTCTAGTTTCTCATTCCTCGCTCTGCCACTTTCTTTTGAATCCTAAAAACCTTAGTTTTCCAATTTGCAAAACTGAGGGTGATGACCTCTGCCCTGAAGAGCTACACTAAGGAGACATGTAACTCAGGGCCTGGCACATGGCAGACCCTTGATAAACAGACGTTCCCCTTGCCCCGACATGACTAGATGCTTCTGAGCATGGAGACTCTGTCTTTCCTTGTACGCAGCAATGTCTTCATCACTGCTCAGCACAAACAAAACCAAGCCAAGTCCTCCTCCCACAGGGCATGCTCAGCCTTTCTCCATCACTGTATTCCATCTGTCTGTCCCATGAAAAGTCACAGGGCGAAGCCCCAAAATGCCCAGAGGTTCCATATGGGGTTTGGGGTTATATGGAATCAGAATGGTCATTATCAGGTTTTGGAATGGGCAAGCCGCTGCCTTATTTCATTTGGTGGACAAAGGTTTCCAAAAGTTGTGAAAAACCTGAGAGTTAAAGCTGACAAAAAACCTCAGTCTCAAGATCCCACCTTCGAGCAGACCTGCAATACCAAACTTCCTTTGGATTTGAACTTGATCCCAGTGAGATGCCCCTGAACTCAAACCCCTGGTAGAAATGGATTTGAGCGAACTGGACAAGCAGGTGTTCTCTTACCAATACAGAGAGGCGGAGGGTAGTTCCAGCGCCGCACGGTCCCCGGCATGCAGGAGATGTGGGCGTGGCCCTAGAGGAATCGGGAACAGGGTGGGCTAGCTGCCCGCACGGGCACAATTGCATGTACGACCGGGAGCAGGGGCTTGTTCTTAGGCTTTGGGTTAAGGAGCAAGATACATGGATCCACCGGGGGTTGGGGAGAGAGGCAGAGGGAAAGAGCTGGGGAAGGACACTTATTAACAGCCATTACTAAAGAATTCTCATTACCAAAGGTTCCTCATGAGACTCCTTTAATTATGAGATTCTTTCATCGCCTTCAAAGAGGAATTAAGTTTTCCTAACGTCTAATCAAACCGAAACTTTGCAGGGACACATCTGAGGCTGGCTTGTGCCAAATGGCCAAAGTCAGCACTTTGTCTTTTGCATGAACAGCTCCAGGAGGGGACAATAGTCCCTAAGGGATCTGGGGAGCTTCTCTCTGTTCTGTGGTGACTGCAGCTCTGCTGGGAGGAGGCTGGCTGACTCCCGCTCCGGGGACGCCTTTCCAGTCCTGGGGGGTCCACGGAAGGTACCTGGAGGGCGTATCCTGGCTCACACTGGAAAGAGACCACATCGTTCACGAGGTAGCGCTCGCCAGTCTTCACCCCATTGCTGGGCACCGCAGGCTCTGGACAGCTGCTCAGGCCCACCGCTAGACCAGACAGAGACAGACGACAGGAGGATGGACAAGTCCGTCAGGATGATGCACTAGCAGGCTGAAGGCAGTGCTGGCAGCGAGGAGGAGAAGCTGCCTCCAAGCTGTGTCCTCTCTGCTTTCTCTCCTCCCAGCCTCTAGGACAGCGCTTCCCAAGCCTTTCACCTCCCAGCACATGAGAAAAATCAGAATGTGTATATGGCACAGAGGCTCAACAGATCAAAGCCTCCTGGAGCAGGTAGTATCCTCTGGGAACTCGGACTGTGCCCCCAGGCTCAAAATGATACAATACTGCTGTCACCCTAAGAAGTTCCTTCATCTCCCCATGCAACTTCTGTCCTCCATGTGCTTTTAAGAAGTGGACGTGATGCTTAGAAATGAAAGCTGCTTGGGCCTGAATCCACAGACCTCAGCATCTGGGACAAAAGATTTCAAGGACAGTATTAAAACAATCATCAAAGTGAACTGGAAGTCCTTCATCACAACTGTAATCTTGTCTCTCTTTTTTTTCCTCCACTCTTTCCTGCCCTCCAAGTAGAAGGCAATTCAGTATTTACTGAGGTGATCACAACATACTAACCCGAGACCTACTTACTGGCATGGAAGTGGTGGACAGAAGGAGGAGGAGGGGCAGAGGGAAAAAGAGAGAAAGCAAGAGCAAAAAGTGTGGTAGGAGAAAGATGGGATGGAGAGAAAGGTCGCGACAGAGAGAGAGATGGAAGGATGCAGAGAAAAGTCCATTCTAATTTCTTTAATTAAAAGTCCATTCTAATTTCTTTACATGGCAGTGGTGAATTTTATTTAAGCCAAGTTTACAACAAAGGGAGACTTTAAAAAAAATCATAGGAAATTTATTACTTTTGAAAGCAGATTGGTCATTTCCATTTCAATTAAATAAACATCAAATATGAGTCATAGCAATAGACAGGACTTTTCAGTATCCTGCAAAACCATTTGCCGCTGCAATAGCAGTTAACTCTTCATTTCTGTACTCTCTTTGTAGATGATCTACAAAACGGAAATGTTACTACAGGGTCCTGGCTTCTAGGAATTTCAGTCTCCAGATACTAACGGAGACCTCTGATATCCTCTAGCTTCTTCCACTGTGAGAGGACAGTGCATGATAAACATCAGTTACTGAGAAAACCACCAGCTGTCTTGAACAACAACAGCAAAAAAAGAAAAAAAAATTCAAAGAGTTGAATTTTTCCTGGGAATGAGGCAGTAGAATAACAAGGAGATTTAGAAAAGAAGCCTCCCTTTGGAACAAGAAAGAAAAAAGAACATTCCAGGGAACATTAAAGGACTCAATTTTAAATATTGGATAAAGAAACAAAACTGGAGAGAACAGAGAAGAGAGGGTGAAAGGAAAAACGTAAATTATTGAAGAGCCTAGGATACTTCAGCCCACCAGGTGACTGAGGTCTGAGAGGTCCGTGGGAGGAAGGTCTCAGAGGTCCCTGTCCTGTCCTCCACCCTGCAGGGTCTTGGCTTCAAGCTGCCCTGCACTTTCTGATCAGCTGATGATTTCAGTTCTCTCAGGTGATGAGCATCCTAGGATCCAGCTAATCCTCACTCCACTACCTGGATGAGATGCATTTGTTCTGATACCAGTTGGGTGATGCTGACACTGGCAGCAAGTGCGGTTTCCGTCTGTCCATCCTACTCGGACGGTCCAGTCAAACACCCCTTCCCCCATTTCTGACTTCTCATCCCGTACCTGACCCTCACCTGGCCGGGGGAGGCGCCCCTCTTCTGCACGCTCTTAGCATATCAGGTTGCACTACAACGACTGTTTCCATGTCCGTCTCTCCCCCTAGACTCTGTGCTTTGTGCCTTATTCATCTTTGTTCCGTGGGCACCGACCACAGGGCCTGCCACCCGGCAGGTGTCCAGTGTTTCTTCATGACGGTCACCTCTCCTGCAGCTCCTGGGAGAGCTGCTGCGCCTCCTAGTGACACCCCCGAGAGACCTGCAGTGCTGTCACGCCCTTCTCTGGCCACACGTCTGCCGCTCTCCATGGACTCAGAAAGGACTCCTCTCTCTCGATCTTACTCAGTCCTAGCAAAACCAGCCTTGCACCTGGCACACTGTAAATCTTCAATAAGCATTTGTTGAATGAATGGGTGACAGACCCTGCTGCCAACCCATTCCTGTACCCCGTGCGGAGGGGATGGGCAGACAGTCTCAGATGAAAGCAGCCACCCCAGCAACCTCTGTCTTTGTTGCCCCACAAGGCACATCTGCAATCCTTTTACTTTTTTAAAAATTAAAAAATTTAATACAATTTTTAAAGGCTACTTTTCACTTCCAATTATTATAAAATATTGGCTCTATTCCCCGTGTTGTATGATACATCCTTGAGCCTATCTTATGCCCAATAGTTTGTACCTCTCTCTTGCCCTATAACCCTTTTTCTTCAAGGATTTTTAGTTGTGATCACTTAGGGATGCTGGAAGCCAGGATGTAAAGTTTTGAGGATGGAGGGAGAAATCTGATGGGAGAGGAGTGAAGTCTGCAGTGAGAAGAGGAAATTCAAGGACAGCTGCATCACTGGCCAGAGCTTAGAGAGGCCAGTTTTTGGACTGGAGCACCTTACACCTCCATTATTCTCCAAATAATATCCTGCCCGCCCCCCCCCAATTCCTGTGGGGACTCAGAGGAAGCACACAGGTTTCTGCATAACAGACCCTTGGGTGAGAACCCTGGCTTCACTGCTTCCTGGCTGTTTCTGACCTTCTCTGAGCTTGAGCATCCTCATTTAGGTCTGTGTGAGGCTTCAGCAGGGTGGAGAATACAGGGCCCCAGAACAACCCGCATTCCCCGTGGGGAACTCAGGCCCCATCAGTTCCCAGCCTGAACCGTGCACACTCTGAGGCTCTGGGTTCTCACTTTTGTACTCCAAGTGGAAGCCAGCTGCAGACACACTGATGTCTGAGTAGAAATGCAGGTAGAGCTGATTGGAGGTGCTGTTCAGCAGGGCAGGCACAGTGGTTCCTGGGCAAGGAAACAGGGGCCAGTTAGGCTGAGCCTCTCCCACCCCTGGGCACCACCCCTGTTGCAACCTGTTGAGGTTCTGATCCCAAGGTCCCCACGTGTCCCCAGCTATCAAACCCACTGAGTGACAAATCAGCTCCCCTCAGAGTGCTGGGTCTCTAATATCTAAAGGAGGAGAGACTCTGAACAACCTCTGGCAAAAGAGCAGTGACCAAGCCACATGCCAGCAGCAGGTGACTTCCTTTGGGGGCCTATGAGTGTGGTCCCCTGCCAGGTGTCTTCAAAGTGATTCTGACACGAATAATTCTCTGGGCCATCCTGGCACTGTAGACCGTTTACTTGGGGCACGTGACTCATTCCTAGATCTTGGCAACATGGAGTTCTGGGGCCTACGAGACCCAGATAAATTGCCCTGGCCTTTGGGCAAAATCATACACTACACTTAGAAGTCCACTGCTGGAATGGAAAATGGTGCGGACAGTCTGCTGTCAGTCCTTCAAAAAATTTTATATATAGAATCACAATATGACCCAGGAATTCCACTCCTAGGTGTATATATATACTGAAGAGACTTGAAAACAATTTCCCGTGGAAACTTGTATGTGAATGTCCATAGCAACATTATTCATAGTTAGCCAATGAGTGGAAACAATCAAATGTCCTTCAACTGATGAATGAATGAATGAAATGTGGTCTGTCCACACAGTGAAGTGTTGACCGTTGAAAACATTACACTGAATGAAAGAAGCCAGACCCAGAAGGCCGTATATTATAGGACTCCACTTATATGAAATGTCTGAAACAAGCAAATCCACAGAGACAGAAATTATGTTAGTGGTTGCCAGGGGGTGGTGGTGAACACGACGATGCGGAGTGTGTACAGATGGGGACCTGGTTTCTTTGGCGCTGATGAAAATGTTCTGGAATTGGATAATGGTGATGGTTGTAGAACCTTGTGAATATACTAAAACCCACTACATTGTACACTTAAAAATGATAAATTCTATGGCATGTGAATCCCATTTCAATAATAATTCTACTGCTCTCATCCAGCAAGTCCAGGTCCCTGGAAGCCCCATCTCACCTGAGAAACTCCCCAGCATGGCTACAGTGTTGTCTGCACCATCAAACACTTCCAGGGAGTCCCAGTTCTGCTCTGTGACAAAACTGACGACTTGAATCTGGGAAGGCAGGGGGAGTGAACTGCTGGTTAGGCAATCCTCTCTTCCCCACTCCCTCCCCCTCCTCCTTTCACGTAGTTAATTCAATCGCTGAGCACCTCATCTGGATTACACTGTGCTGGGATCTTTGATAAAAGGAAGACTTGATCCCTGTTCCCAAGGAGTTCATTGACGGAGAGAGAGGTGGGATGGTTACACGACAGTGGGTGCTTTGTCAGGCAGAGAAGCGGGAAAGGGCAGTCCAGGACATAGGGCTACTTTGGGGCGACTGGCCTTCTCATCTCTCCAACACCCCTTGAGTTTCCTCACTTTCCGATCTCCAGACATTCTGCAGCTGTGAGCCAGTAACCCACCCTGGGCGGACCTGTCCAGCGGGGAGTCCCTGTGGTTTCTCTCTGTCGGCCTTGCGGCCCCGCCCCCTCCCCCCAGGAGCAGCAGCCGTCCTGGGGGTCCCCCACCTGCTCTCATCCGCACGCACCAGTCTGGCCCCGATTGCGCTGCTGCCTCGGGCTGCGGGCGCAACATCCCCAATGTGTGTGAGGGATTGTCTGTCGGTTTGCGCCTTCCGCTCACCTGCCATGTCTCCCCTCCCAACTCCCAGAAAAATCTTAAGAACAGTTCCCTTCAAGTCACTTGGAAAACATCTCCTGTGACTCCTCCCAGGCTTCACACTCCACTTCCAGGCCCACCTTCTCCTCTCGGCGGCTTCCCCGACGGCCCAGCCAGCCCCCACACCTCGTCTTTCCTGAGCTGGGAGCTGTTGTGTTTTTCTGACTGTGGGCCTCCACAGCGTCCCTGCCCTGAGGGGCTGGAGACAGGCTGCGACTGTCTCCGCCTGGCTCCTACCTGGATGCCAGCGCCTTCCGGGACCATGATCTTCCACACACAGTTGAGGCTGTTGAGGTAGGGCTCGGGGAAGCCGGGGGACAGGATGGTGCCCCTGCGCTCCGTGAGGTTTCCGCCACAGGGCACTGGGAGAGAGGCAGCTCACGTCTGGGTGGGTCCACGGGGAGCAGACCCGCCCAGGACTTCCGGTCTCGCTGTGACTCCGCCCCTGATGGCTCCGCCCACGGGCAAGCCCCGCCCCCTCCCCTGGACTCTACAAGTGTTGTCCCCCTACAGCACTTCTCAGGGACCTGGACTCTACCCCGGCCCGTCCCCCACTCGATCAGCGGCTCCCACTGCCCCTTCGCACCCACCCATGGGACATGGGTTGACCTGGAAGGGGCCACCCACTCTCTCAAGTTACCCTGGCAGGCAGAGCTCGTGTGTCTTTCTGGGTATTTGCTGGCCACCCTCTCCCCCAAGCCCTGGTTGTATAGGACTCACCCACACACGTTGGTGCTGAGACATTCCACTGGGCCAAGGCCCCAGGAATGGGGAGGCACTCAATTTCTGGGGAGCCTTGCAGGGCATAGCCAGAGTTGCATTCGAAGCGGACGATGGCCCCCACGGAGAAGTCACTGCCCAGCCTCCGGCCATAGCGGGGTTCTGGCACTGAGCTGCACTGTGTGGCGCTGGTTCGGGGTACCGCTGCAGGGAACAGGGGTGCTGAGGGGCAGGCCTCACCCCTCTAGAAACGGGTCCGGAGATGGACACATCGTGGGGCTGGAACGGGGTGGGACTCTCAAAGGCTCTGGGTGCTTTCCCTTAGGGCGGGGGTAGGGAGCTTTCTAGGATGAGGCCCATCTTCCAGAAATACAGTCGGACACACCAGGTAGCACGGCTTCTGGAAACTACGGAAGGCAGTAAGAGCCCCAGGCCCAGCCTTTAGGCCCAGTTGTGCTCTTCAACCTTCCCAATGAAGCTCCTTGCCCAGTAGGGTCCCATGTCCCCTAAGGCCCTGCCCAGGGCTGTGCTCTCAGAGACCTGAATTTCCCTTCTCCACCTACAGGGGGCGATAGGACTTTTGACCCCCAGGCCCAGGAAGGGTGTCCCCCGGGCAGGATTACCCCTACACAGGGCAGTGCAGGTCGTTCTGGGCAGTGGAATATACAGGACCTCACTTGGAACTTGAGCCGCAGAAGAGTGGACACCCTCCTCAGCAAAGAGAGGCTGGGGCCTGCAGGGGAAGGCCAGGCTGCTCTGAGACTTGGCCTTTCAGGGCCGTAGGAGGGGAACAGACAGTGATTACCCACTTCATGCCAGCTACTCTGTGAGGTGACATGGTCACCCTGATTTTATAGGTGAGCAAACTGGGGCTCTGAGATGGGGAGGAGCTGGTGCCCAGTTAATAGTGCCAGTTCAGTTCAGTTCAGTTCAGTCGCTCAGTCGTGTCCGACTCTTTGCGACCCCATGAATCACAGCACACCAGAGCTGGGTTCAAATCCATGTCCGGCTCACTCTAAAGCCCATGTTTTTCCTGGACCTTTATGGGCCTTGCAGACAAAGCCACACTCCATGGGAGAAGGTCTAGGTAAGAGGCCTGGGCTGGTCCTCTCAATGCCATGAAGACTGTGCCACACAATGGGGAGTGGGGGAGGGCACAGATTAGCTTCCCTTCTCTGATTTCTCCCTTTATCCAGCATGGAGTTGGGTCTAAGACTTGTCTATTGGATGTATACGATTCAACTGAATTTCAGGGAATTGCCCCACAAACACCGTAAGAGTGAGGCTCAGACTGGGGGCGGTCAAAGGTCCCTGTTCTCCTTGAGCCCCGAAGACGGAGACTGCCTTCGCACCTCCCACGTCACATCCTGCATACCTTGGTAGACAAAGTGGAAGCCTCTGGCTGGTACTTGGCCTTTGGCACTGAACTTAACGAGGACTTGATTGGACGTGGCCAAGGGCAACGATTCTCCTGCCAAGATAAGGGGTGAGAAGAGGAAGATGGTGAGTCCAGCAGTCAGTCGGGCCCGGTAGGTAATACAGTGGCCAGGACAGAGGGGCCACCACATCCCACACAGCAACCCCTTCCACCTCCCAGGTCTTCCTGAAATAAAACCTCACATTTATACTGTACTTTAAAGTCTGCAAAAAGCTCTCACATCTATGGTCTTATGTTGACCTATATCAATGCAAGGTTAGCACTCAGTACCCACAGTCTATAGATCAAGAAAGAGAAGTTTAGAAAGATCAAATGACCTGCTTAGAAAGGAGAAAGCTTCTAAAGATGTGTTGACCCACAGGGATGGGGAGAATGGGCATTACCAAAGTGACTGGTGGTTTACTTAGAAAACTGATGTCAATCTGATAAAAACAAACAAGCAAAAAGGCCCCAAGTTCTGGGAAGGAGGGTGATTTGATCATCAGAGAGCATCCCAGGCTTTTCCCAGATGCCCTGTGAAATGACTGATAACCAGAGAGATCATATAATTTATTGCTTACACTAGGGCACTTCTGAGAGTCAAAGGGCATGTTATTAATAATCGTTATTCTGAGACAACCAAATGAAAGCTGGGGCTATATCAGGCAAAGCAGGGTGTATTGTCACCTAACCGATAACACATGGACTGGGGAAAGTCTGCACAGGCATAGGAAGCTAAGGAAGCCCAACAGCCTTTATATTAGAAGAAAAAGGTGTGTCTTCTGCTTGATGTGGTCCAGATGGATCTGCAGCGGTGAGGTGGAGTCCTGCTCACCATCACCTTTCTGTGGAAGCTCTTGGAGAAAGTGGGGTGATGGGCAATGGCAAGGCCACTCTGCATGCTGCCCCTCCACAACCTTAGGGACCCCTGGAAATGTCTGCTGACCCACCCTCAGAAGGGAAGTAGGGCTGTAAACAGAAAGCCAGGCTATATCTCTACTGCAGCGAGGTTTGACACTGGAACCAGCCAAGGAGGCTTTGGGAGGCACATCTAGGGGCCAGCAGTGCTTCCAGAAAGCCCATGTGATATTCCTGGTCATGGGGATTAGAGCCCTTTTTCACAAAACACTTAGATTTACAGAGGTTCCAGATGGCTGAGCCTAGGAGTTACTGCCCCAGCTAACTTCTGGCTGCCAAAGCAAAAAGAAACTCTTGAAAAAAAGCTTTTCTTGATATTTACCACCATCTCTAAGTTCCTCCTTTCAATAAATGTGAGCAGAACAAACTCAACTTTTCCATCCTCCCAGCTGGATATATATGGAGTAAAAGTGCTGTCGTTCAGTCATGTTCAACTCTTTGTGACCCTCTGGACTGTAGCTCACAAGGTTCCTCTGTCTATGAAATTCTCCAGGCAAGAATACTGGAGTGGGTAGCCACCTCCTTCTCCTGGGGATCTTCCTGACCCAGGGATTGAACCTGGTTCTCCTGCATTGCAGGCAGATTCTTTACTGTCTGAGCCACCTGGTATATGTGGAGTAGGACCTCTATAATCTCTCCCAGATCCCATTTCAACTTTCAGTCCTGGACATAGCAATCTCCATCTCCAGGGATAAACACACAGTAAAATCCCTGGACATAAGAAAAGATGCCAAAGGCTTAAGGGAAGAGAACTCACAGAAGTCAAAGCAAATATCTTTATGTGAACTACAACAAAGAACAGGTGAAAAATCTCAGAAGATTTTTAATCGCGGTTGTCACAAGATGAAATTCTAGCATTGTATCTCTGAAAGTAGAGGAGGAAATGTGTCAAAGGCCAGATCTGAGATCAATAAAGGCCACAAAGAGGTGAAAACATCAGCACACAGAACTAGATGCTGCGGAAATCAAACAGCAAAGCGGAGATTAAACTTGGGAAATTCTTCCAGAATCCACAGAAAAAGGATGAAGAGAATAAACTAATGAGAGGAATGACAAGTTACATCGAAGAGATATGGGAAAAAGAAATCTGATATGCATATATTAAGAATTCTAGAGAGAGAAGACAAGAGAAATTGAAGGAGAAAAAATAATTTAAGAAGAAGACAACATTCTAAGCTTAAGAAATATTTGAGGTTTTAAATGAAACTGTTCACAAAGTGCCAGATCTAAGTAATGAAAAGCGATTTCCACCCCAACACATTCTAGTAGCCTTTTCAATTTTAAAAATAAAAAGAAAAATATGAAAGGTTTTTAAAAGAGAAAAACATGGATTGCCTACAAGGACAAAGAATTGGACTGGACATCAACTCATCCATAACATTAACTATGGGAATAAAGTAACCACTGTGGTTTTGAAATAAGTTGGTGACCCATAATTTGATTTATAATCAAGTTGTCATTTATACGATACATCAAAGGAAAGGCATTCTCATACATGCAAGGTGACAGAAAGTACTGCAGTCAGGAGCCTGACTTTTAAAAAATGAACAAAAGTAGGGAAATCAAAAGGCATCAGGGATAAAGACAACTAGCAAAATGTAGTTAAATCCAATTAATTATTGATAGGAAGGCAACAACACTAATGTAAATGGAGAAACTTGTTCTTGGGAAAGAAGTCCGTAATTAGAAAATAATTACTAATAACATTGATAAAGCATGAATATATAAACAAAATTTGGGAATTAGAGATGGGTCAGGTATGAATGGAAGGGTGAAGAAGCAAAAGCAAAACAAAACAAACAAAACCCCAGGATGAACAAAACAAGGTGACCGATAGCAGACCACATGCTTCACGCATACAACAAGCAAGCTTCCTTTTAAAAGAAAAAGATCCTCAAAGAGAATGAGCAGAGATAAATGAGGCAAACATAGATACAGACACAAAAGACAACAAGATATTCCACCTGTGGAAGCAGACACTTTCACACAATGTTCTCACTAGCGTATCAAGTAGAAAAACAAGATGAAGACATTGAGTCGTGATCCTCAAGCTTTTCTCTTTCTCCCCTGACAACCTTGGGGACAGGGACACAGTCCACTCCCATCACCTCCAAAGACTCCTCATCAGTGTTTCTCTACATAAGAGACGGTCTGAGGATAGTGATACGAATGTATGTAGGTCCTATACTTCTTTCTACTAATCATGTATCTATCTATCCATCCATTTACCTGTCAATCATCTATGTCTAACTCTGTTTCTTTCTACTTCTACCAGTTGTTTACATCTTTATCCATCTCTATTTCTATATCCATATTTATCTATAGGCTCCAAATGTACACCTGTCTTTCTACCTGCACCTATACTATACTTCTGGAGAAGGCAATGGCAACCCACTCCAGTACTCTTGCCTGGAAAATCCTATGGACGGAGGAGCCTGGTGGGCTGCAGTCCATGGGGTCGCGAAGAGTTGCACACGACTGAGTGACTTCACTCTCACTTTTCACTTTCATGCATTGGAGAAAGAAATGGCAACCCACTCCAGTGTTCTTGCCTGGAGAATCCCAGGGATGGGAAAGCCTGGTGGGCTGCCGTCTATGGGGTTGCACAGAGTTGGACAAGACTGAAGCGACTTAGCAGCAGCAGCATACTATACTTCTATATCTATGGTTATACTTTTATCTATCATGAGATTTTGAAAGCAATCCTGATTTACCTTCCAAAAATCCCTACCTTCCAAAATTCTGATTTACCTTCTTGGTTGAAAGTGTATGTGTGGGGTTGCTTCATTTCATTGAAAACCATTAATGTATTGGGTTTGAATAATAAAACTGAGTAAGACTGATCTAATGGCCACTACAAAGCTTATTTAATCCTAACAGTAACTCTAAGAGTAGAACGTTTACTTTTTGGACTTTACACACGATGAAACTGATGCTCAGAGGGGCCAAGCACTATGAGCGCAGGCACCGACCAAGCAAGTGGGAAAGCTGGGAGTAGAGAACGGGCAGTGTGACCAAAGCAGTCCATCCTAAAGGAGATCGGTCCTGAATATGCACTGGAAGGATTCACGATGCTGAAGCTGAAGCTCCAATACTTTGGCCACCTGATGTGAAGAACTGACTCACTGGAAAAGACCCTGATGCTGGGAAAGATTGGGGGCAGGAGGAGAAGGGGACGACAGAGGATGAGACGGTTGGATGGCATCACCGACTAAACAGGCATGAGTTTGAGCAAACTCTGGGTGATAGTCAAGGACAGGGAAGCCTGGTGTGCTGCAGTTGATGGGGTCTCAAAGAGTTGGACACGACTGAGTGACTGAACAACAAAAGGGTGACCATAGAGCCTACGCGCACCCTTTCCCTCTATGTGGACTTTCTACATGACAAAGAACACACATTCTTCTCAGATACTTAGGGAATTAAAAAGAATGTCTTTGGTTACTGAGATGACCTCATTTAATCCCTAGAGTAGAAATGGTACGGGCTGGCAATAAAAATAGAAATTAACACAATGTTTAAATGTAAAAACAATAATGTCCAAGTTCATGGGGGAAAAGAAGAGATATCCTTAAATAACTCTTGTGCAGAAAGAATAAATCATGATCACAGATTATTAGAGAGTAATGATGATGAAAACAGTACATATCAAATTTATGGCAGGGAGCCCAAACTATGTTTAAATGCGAATATATATGCTGTAACCTAGAGATCATATTAAAAAGCAGAGACATTACTTTGCCAACAAAGGTCCATATAGTCAAAGCTATAGTCTTTCCAGTAGTCATGTATGGATGTGAAAGCTGAAAGCTAAAGAGTTGATGCTTTTGAACTGTAGTGCTGGAGAAGACTCTTGAGAGTCCCTTGGACTGCAAGGAGATCCAACCAGTCCATCCTAAAGGAAATCAGTCCTGAATATTCATTGGAAGGACTGATGCTGAAGCTGAATCTCCAATACTTTGGCCACCTGATGCAAAGAACTGACTCACTGGAAAAGACACTGATGCTGGGAAAGATTGAAGGTGGGAGGAGAAGGGGATGACAGAGGATGAGATGGTTGGATGGCATCACTGACTCAATGGATATGAGTTTGAGTAGGCTCTGGGAGTTGGTGATGGACAGGGAAGCCTGGCATACTGCAATCCAAGGGGTTGCAAAGAGTCGGACACGACTGAACTGAACTGAACTGATATGCTGTAAACATGCTTCTTTATTACATGGAGAAAATAACAAAACTCTAAATTCAGAGAGTTAGAACAAGAAGAACAAAATAATCTGAAGGAAAAAAAGGAGAGACTTTATGAAACGGGTCAATTAATTAGAAAACAATAAAGTCTACAGAAGAACTGACACATATTAATAGAAGCAATAAAAAATCAAATGAAGCAAATAAAACAAAACAAACTAAACACTATAAAACCTCTGGTCCAGTTGAGAAAAAAGGGTAACAATGAATATGGCATTCAATCTGTGGAGTTTGTTTTTATTTTCCAATTAATTTTCCTCTGCTTTTGTTTTATACTATCTCTCCTGTTTTTCTTCAGATTATTTTGTTCTTGTGTATAACCACGAATACAAAGGAGACTAAACATTATCATAGGATGTTATGTAAGCTATGGTGTTACATTTAAAATAATTACAAAATGGATTTTTTTACTAACATAAAATATCAATGTTGATGTTAAGGTAACATACCTGATTAGACCAATAACCATGGGAGAAAAGAAAAGAAAAACCACTGAGAAGAGATAAAATAATGAGACAAATTTATTTGCAGATGATATTGCTTCTTGCCCAGAGGACCCAGGAGAATTGTTTGGCAGTGCTAGCATAATTACGGAGGGGTCAATGACTTTACAAGATGAATATACTCCAAATACCAGCCTTCTAATATACCAGCAAAGACCGGTTAGAAATATAACAGCAGGGAGGCAAGGGGAAGACTCATTTATAGTAGCAACAACAAATATTTCCATGAAATTTCTAGGTATAAAGTTAACAAAAAATCTATACTGCCAAAATGAAAATGATAGCACCTTTCCAAAGGTTTTTTTTTTTCTTTCGGAAGATAATAAATAGAGAGACATACCATATTCTTGATGGGGAATAGAGTTACTATTATGAAGATGTAAGTTCTCCTCCAATTAATCTATAAGTTTATTAGAATTCTGATGAAAATTCTGATGCAATATTTCTAAAAGTTATTTGGAGGCAAAATTAAGTAAGAATAGCCAATAAAAATTCAAAACCAAGAATGATAATAGGAACTTATAGTACCATATGTTTAAAATTATAGTGTTAAGCATTATTATAATGCTATACTAATTAAAGATTTTTGATACTGATAGAAGAATAAACATACATAGTGGAAATATATAAAAAGTCTAGAAACATACCTTTAACTTTATAAAAATATATATAAATCTGGCACTTTGAAAATTCCATTAGGGAAACTGATTAAATTTGTAAGAATATTGGTTAAATATTCCCTATTTCAAATAATAAATTGAAATAAATTCCAGAGGTATTAAAAGAAACAATGAAACTAAAAAAGAAGTAAAAGAAAACACAGAGGAATATTTATTTAGTCATCAGAAAGGTGAAGGAGAAACTTATAAAAGATGGATTGATCTTTGATCATTGATAGACTTACATGGTAAATTTGGATTTTCTGACATTAAAACATACCCTGAAGAAAATTAAATGGCAAATGACAAACTGTAAGGGAAGGTTTTTTGTATCATATACTATAGATAAGAGGTTTATATGGCATGTAATATATATAGCTTATAATAATATGGAACTTTACTAAATAAATACTGAAAAAATAAATGCTAATAGAAAAATCAACAACAACTTACAAGTATATTCACAAATAAAAACCATATGGGCCAATAGTTACCTTATGAAAGGTTAACCTAACTAGTGATTTAAAAAGGGCAAATTAAAAAATGAGATACCAATTTTACTTTTCAAAATGATGTTTTCATTTTCTTAATTACCTAGTTTTTGTGAGAATAAAACATGCCTTTGTTGGTGAACAAAGTGGCGAGAACTTTCTAGAGCGATATTTAACAATCTTTATAAAAAGCCTTAAAGATCACACATTTCCATTAACTTAGCAATTTCAATTCTAGATATTCTAAGGTAACAGAGATGTATACAAAAATATATGTATACTATATTGAATTACTATTCATGAGAGTGAAAAATAAACAATCTAAATGTTCAATAATAGAGAATTCATTACATAACTTTTAAATAACTATGATAGACTATTATGCAGCATTTAAAAGTCCTATTAAAGAGGAAAATAAAGAGGAATGCTCACAGTGAATATTTTAATAAAAGTATGTATATTGTTATGTTCAATAAAAAATGTAAAAGACTACATCTAAGTAGATACAAAGACTGGAAGGAGATACACTCCATCTTCTCAGTGGTTCTTTCTGGGTGGTTTTATTTTAATCCTTCATGCAATTATCTTGCCTCTGTAAGTTTTCCACAATGAAAATGCAACGTGTTTATAATTAGAAAAACATGTTGGGTCTCAATGTCAACCCACAGTGGAACACCACATCACTTTGCGGGGGGAGGGGTATAGACACAGCCTGGGGTGAAGGTACCCTCTGAAGCTCCTTCCTTTTTTAAATTACAATATTGTGGTGGTTTTTGCCATACATTGACATGAATCAGCCATGGGTGGACATGTGTTCCCCACCCTGACCCTGCCTCCCACCTCCCTCCCCATCCCATCCCCTCAGGGTCATCCCAGTGCACCAGCCCTGAGCACCCTGTCTCATGCATGGAACCTGGACAGGTGACCTGTTTCACACATGGTAATATACACGTTTCAGTGCTATTCTCTCACATCATCCCACCCTCGCCCTCTCCCACAGAGTCTAGAAGTCTGTTCTCTTCATCTGTGTCTCTTTTGCTGTCTCGCATATAGGGTCATGTTACCATCTTTCTAAATTCCATATATATGCGTTAATACACTGTATTGGTGTTTTTCTTTCTGACTTACTTCGCTCTGTATAATAGGCTCCAGTTTCATCCACCTCAGTATAGGTGATTCAAATGCGTTCTTTTAAATAGCTGAGTAACTGAACCTCCTTTCTCCGTGGGGATATTAGCAGCTGACAGACACAAAGGGGTGGTCCCTCCGTGGCCACGCCCCTCCCCTCCATGTACCCGCCCCACCCCCACTGCCGGCCCAGCCCCGGGTTACCTGTGTGGGAGCCCGAGAGGGAGCTGAGGAGCCTAGAGTGCTGGGTGTGGCCGTCATGCACCTCCACCACGTCGTTGAGGGCCGTGTGGAAGAAGGCAAACTGTCCAAACACCACTGTGGAGCAGAGAGAGACATGGTGTGGAGATCTCAGTGGGGAAGATGGGGCGGCCGTGCTCAGGGGTTGGGGGAAGCCCTGGTGGGCTGGAGGCCCCGGACCAGGGGCAGGGCCGCCTCAGTGGAGCTTGTTGGTTCATGGGAGCTAACTGCTTGCTGAGCCTTTCCACTGGCTGATTAGCCACCGGGCACAGGGACACGGGGAACTGGGAAAGCCCCAACCAGAACTCTCCCGTAGGGGTCAAGATGACATGGGGGACTGCACCCAGCAGCCAGGCTAAACCCTATTCCTTTCTCAGGTTGCAGCAGCAGCAGCTGTTCTAGGACACGGAAGAGCTCTCCGTAACATCCCCGTATTCCATGTTGATCTCAGGACCCCATATTTTCCTTCATTTCTCCTTCAAAGATCTAGCCTCTGAGGGCATCCCCTGGCTACAAGATCCCCCACAGTTAAGAGGAAAGAGTAGCAGCCCTCTTTGAGGAAGGAGCAACTGTCATAGGTTAGGCAAACCTCTCTACCTCATTTCCCTTTGGCAGATCCAAGCGGAGAGGCAAAGTGACTTTTCTGAAGCTTCTACTGTGTGCCGGGTACCATAATGCAACTATCTTGAATCCTGACTCTTCCTGTTACCCGATTTCAAGCAAAGAAACTGAAGCTCAGAGGTTAAGCGAGTTCCACAAGGCCACTCAGCTAGCTCATGGGAGGGGGCTGAAAAGCTGGGGGACAGTGGCCTTGAGGAGCCTCTTTTCAGGTAAGACCTAAGGACCCTGCCATTTGATGGCTACTACAGGGTCTTTCCTCAGCTGTGGAATCTCTGCCAGTCACTGCTGGAGGGGCTGGGGTTGCTGACACTGTGGGGCTGTGGGAGGCACGGCTCCATTTCAGACCCCGGTGCATTCTGCTGGCACTTATCTCCCAGTTGGCCAGGTGCACCTGAGAGCAAGTACCAGGGTGAGTCCTTCTCTATTTTGGTTCAGGCCTTGAGCATGTAGGAAGTTGGCTGTGTGTGCACGTGTGTGTTTGTGTGTGTCACATGTTGGAGCAGGGAGGGACTCGGGCCATGGGATTGTCTTCCTGGGGAAAAAAAAGGCATGTGCAATGATGACTATAGCGGTGAGTGGTGTTAGAGACTGAGCTCTCAACTCACGGGCAGAGGAGCAAGAGGGAAAGCCCGTTTCAGCATCCTGAAAATGGACACTGAGCAAGGGGTGATGGCAGAAGTACTTCCATGCCCTCTCCTATGGAGGTGAACAGGATGGGCAAGGTTCACGCACTGTGCATTCTAGTGGGAAGAGGCCAGTCAAAAATGAAAATAACAACTCAAGCAAATAGATAAACAAGATAATTTCAGATAGCGTTGAATTTTAGAGGAAATGGGAAAAAATGACAGCAAGGCAAGCCACTTTATAGGGGATCAAAGAAGGACTCGGGCTTGGGACAAATATTTCAGACCCAAGATAAAAATCTGCACTTCATCCCTGGGCTTAGTTTAGCATCACTAACAAAGACAAGATGCTCAGGACAGGTCATGACCCCGCCTAGACCAGCTCTTCAGGTACAGGTTTCAGCTCAGGGAGACTGCTCAGCCTGGGGCTGGGTGCCTACAAGGGCATGAGCTCTTTATTTCTGGAGAAATTCAAGTAAACTCTGCATGCCCACCTGTTAAGGACTAGGCACTGGGTGGCAAGTAGGATTAGAGAATCTTCCAGTACTGTCCTAACTCTGATTCTACAGGTCACAAGCTCCTGCCACACTAGTGTGTTGGGGAGCGGGTGTGCACACACAAATGTGCAGGTGCTGGTGTGGAGCTGGTGGTGCCAGATGGTGGGAGCTGTGAGAAGATGAGGCTGGGAGTTTACAGAGGGCAGAAAACACGTCTCTCTTAGCTCTGCAGCTCTGGTTCCCAGCAGAGCGTGAGGTCCCTAGGAGGTGTTAACTTAGTGTTCAGTGAATGATCAGCCTTGCCCCGTGCTTACTCCATCCTGTCTCTTGGGAGTAAGCAGTCAGTTCTCTGCGGGCTGCCCCGTCTCTCTTGAAGATGGTCAGGACATACAGATGCCCTTTACCCTACCAATGCCAGCCCTGTTTAGAAACAGTTGTTCCTCTTCCAACAAGCAGATTCAGGGAGAAAGCAGTCCAGCTGGTCACTGCCCAGGTACAACCAGCTTGTGCCCCTCAAGAACTTCCTGAGTCCTCCAGGGTTATTGGACTCCTAACTAGCCCACTGCCAACCAGGTGACAAGCCTGGCTTCTTTCTGCCTGGATCTCTTGGGATCTGAAGGCTCCTGTACCTTCCCAGGGCACTGACCCGCTCCTCCATTTTTGTTTTTCTTGCTCATCCTACCAGTTGCTACCAGACCAGCTTCTGGCTTGCGGATGGAATAGCAGGATAATGCAGCACCCAGTTTCCTCCCCTGTACTTTCAAGCCCAACTCCATTCCACTCCTTCGTTTCTTCCTGCCTCTCTGCTACTCTATCCTGGGTTTCCAGGCAGCCTGGGTCTGCAGCACCTCTATTCATACCCGGGCTGTGCTAGGGAGGCCTGGGTGTACCCTCTTCCCTCTGTCTTGGCTGGTTCCTCTCGAACCACCCCATTCCTTGGTTCCAGTGGGTCTCACTAGCCCCTTCAGACTGCTCTGTTCATTTCCCAATAGGAGCCATGCAGTTGTGAGTGGGATTGGGATGCAGTTGGGAAGTGCTTGAGAATTGGAAGCAGTTGGAAAACATAAACAAACACACAAAACAAATCCATACCATAGTCCTTGGGCACGGTGACAAAATACAGGCAGATCTGTCCACTGGTGTAGTTCTGAGGGTAGTTGGGGGA
The DNA here is from genome assembly GCF_049115385.1 of Moschus berezovskii. Lineage (NCBI taxonomy): Eukaryota > Metazoa > Chordata > Mammalia > Artiodactyla > Moschidae > Moschus > Moschus berezovskii. The sequence goes on from NC_142463.1 coordinate 8,493,525, forward strand.
CAAGACCACTCCATCTGAACCTACATACTGTCCCCCACAGGGGGCTGAAAGAGAAATCAGGCAGAGGCCAGGTGACTTTGGGGAGCTCTCACCAGCTGCCCCGCCTCTGTTCTGCCTACTCCCAGCCTGAACTTCTGGCCTGGTGGGGATGCTCTGTGGTCCACAGCCACTAATGTGGAAGAGGGAGTTCTGGGAACATTGCCCGGTTCTGCCCAAGGACGTCCATCTCTGGCCTGGCACATGGCCTGAAACCCACCCTGATGCTATCAAGGGCCCTCCTGTGTACCTGTCAGTTCTTGCCCTCTAACCAGTGATGCTGGCAGTGGTCCCTGGAGGCCCCGCCTTAGGGAGCTCTCTATGAACCTCTGCTGCTACCAGGGGGACCCAGACATGGTTTGCTGCCCCTTGGTTGATGTCTGGGTCTGGGCAGTCAGTGTCTACGTGGCTAAGGAGTGGAGGCTTCCCCGAAATAGCCAGCTGGGGACAGACAGCTCACGTGACCCAGCCATGGTGCCCACTCCCACCAGGGGTGGACTGCAAAGCCAGCCCTTCTCACCTGGGCAAAGGGGCCTCCTTACTTTTTCAATTTAAGTGGCTGCCATGCCCACATCGTTCTGGCACTCCTTCCGCTCCCTCTCATCAGGGTCCCATGGCTGACCCAGATGCCCATGGAATCAGCCCACCCCACCGGCCTTAGTTCTAACTATATGAACTCACAGGGGTTTTCCCTAGGGTGGGGAACATTCTCAGGGTCATTTTTACACTCCCACTCCCTGGTGTTTCAGACAGTAAAGAATCTGCCTGCAATGCAGAAGAACCGGGTTTAATCCCTGGGTTGGGAAGATCCCTGGAGAAGGAAATGGCAATCCACTCCATTATTCTTGCCTGGGAAATCCTATGGATAGAGGAGCCTGGCAGGCTACAGTCCATGGGGTTGCAAAGACTTGGACACGACTGAGCGACTAAGCACAGCACAGCATAAGGACACTATGTGATCTGAGAGAGATGACACATTTACAGGGACTGGTGCACCTGGTGAATTTCCAGTCTTGTCATTCACAGTGAGCCCAAGGAGCCCTCCTGTGAGGATCATGTCCCGCCTGCCCCTTCCCCTAGCCTCCAGCCCCTTCTGCCCCTCTGGGCGCCCTCACTGCCTCGGCCCCAGCCCCGCGTTCCTCCACCTGTGCACACTGGCCGGGGGTGGCTCCACACTGGCTTCCCGTCAGGCCCCAGGATGCAGCTCAGCGTTGAGGAGCCCTCCACCTCGTAGCCCCCGTGGCAGTAGTAGGTGATGGAGGAGCCGAGCTTGAGGTCGGACCCCACTCGCGTGCCGTTCTTGATGGAACCGGGATCAAAACATGACTCCCGTGGGTTTTCTGGAAAAAAGAAAAATAAACACATATACACAGAGAGCTGGCTCATCAGTGGCCTAATTCCAGGGCACAGCACCTGTGGGGAGACCCTGACACTGATTAGCACAGAGGATATGGGGATTGGGGACTGACAGGTCTGTTCAGGTCTGGACACCTCTCTAAATTTGGTTAAAAACTGGGACTGGAGAGTGAAATAATGCCGTTTGCAGCAACAGTACAGACCTAGAGATGATCATACTAAGTAAAGTAATTCGGACAAAGATAAATACTACACATATCACTTAGATGTCAAATCTGAAAAGTGATGCAAATACGCTTATTTACAAAACAGACCCACAGACTTTGAAAACAATTTATGGTTACCAAAGGGGAGGAGTTGTGGGGGAGGGATAAATTAGGAGTTTGGGATTAACAGATACCACCCCTGGAGAAGGAAACTGGTAACCCACTCCAGTATTCTTGCCTGGAGAATCCCATGGACGGAGAATTCCATGGGGAACTGAATTCCATACAGTCCATGGGGTCGCAAACAGTCGGACACGACTGAGCGACGGAACGGAACGGAACCACTACAGCTAAAACAAGGAAATGGCAATCCACTCCAGTATTCTTGTCTGGAGAATCTCCATGGACATAGGAGCCTGGCGGGCTGCAGTCCTGGGGGTCGCAAAGAGTCGGACATGACTGAGCGACTAAGCACACTGTATAGCACAGGGGACTCTACTCAGCATTCTGTGTAACCTATACGGGAAAAGAACCTGAGAGGGACGGGCATAGGTACGTGCATAACTATCAGCTTGCTGTCCATCTGAAACCAAGACGCACTGTAAAATCAGCAGTGTGCGCATGCGTAGTCGCTTCAGTCGTGTATGACTCTTTGCAAGCCTATGGATTATAGCCCACCAGTCTCCTCTGTCCCTGGGATTCTTCAGGCAAGAATACTGGAGTGGGTTGCCGTGCCCATCTCCAGGGAATCCTCCTGACCTAGGGATCAAACCCACGTCTCTTATGTCTCCTGCATTGGCAGGTGGGTTCTTTACCACTAGCACCACCTGGGAAGCCCATAAATCAACTATATTCCAGTATAAAATAAAAATTAAAAAAAAAGAAAGTAGGGCTAGAAGTCATTTTGAAGAGTGAAATCTCCCTTCTTCTCTCCACTTTCTTGCCCTGATCCTCCAAGGAGGGACTTCCTGCTGCACTCTCGAGGCCCTCTCTCACCTCTGACTCACTCCTCAGGGGAGGCACACACTGCTCTGACTGATGGGAACTGACACGCGTGGTTTGTATCTCAGTCGTGACCAGGTCACGATGGTGAAGGTCAGTACTTGGGCAGAGTCCATCCCTTTGCTCAGCTTTGAGCCTTCTCCCTCAGCATGGAGCCTCCTGGTTTCTAGAAGCTTGTATTTGCGCCCTGATGATGGAATGGCCCTGCTCATTGTCTCTGCCGAGAGCTTAGGGTGGAGCAGTTCCAGATACACTGCTAAGTTTAAACTCAAGTAGGATCCAGAAAATGGTCCCTTGCCTAACAGAGGACCCCTCAGTGGTTTCCTCATGTGCCCTGTGTTGTATCACCTTGACCCCACATCAAATCTGTCCTTCCCCAAAGCTTAGCGTCTCTGGCCAGAATGCAACTGACTACTGGGTGACCCATTTGTGAATTGCAGAGATACAGGGAAACGTCACCAGGTCTTATACTTCATCTTTTCTGTTATAAATTCTGAGTGGGTCAAATATTATTTGAAGTTCAGAAAACTTAAGTAACTTGGAACCAAGTTCACATCGCTCATATGAGGCGGAAAAAGCTGTGACACCCAAAATTCATTCCCCCCACCTGATCCTTTTAAGTCATGGAACCCAGGGTTTATCCAGAATATCAAGGCGCCAGCTAAGATGTATACCTTCCAGCCGCCCAGGCAGCTAGACCTGGTCAAAGAGTAGTACACACAGTCAGGTCTGATCACGGCCTCCCGAATCGCTCAGAGTAGAAGTCCGAATCCTGACAAGTCGCCAAGGCCCTGCACATCCTGCCCCAACCGCCCCTCTCTGACCTTGGTCCCTACTGTCCCTTTGCTAACTTTGTGCTGGTCACATGGGTCTCTATGTGCATTCTTCCATCCCCATGGCTCCCTTGTCACTTCTTGCAGGACTCAGCTCAATATCTCCTTCTCAGTGACACTTCTCTGACCAACTCTTATTGTTTCTTTTTAATTTAAAAAAGTTAAAAAATGTTTTGGCTGTGCCACATGACATAAAGGTTTGAACCCACATCCCTTGCACTGGAAGCACAGAGTCTTAACCACTGGACTGCCAAGGAAGACCCCTGGCCAGCTCTTTAAAATTGTGATATTCTTCTCCCCATCACCCTTCTCTGCTTTATTCTCTGCACGGAGGTCAGTACTATCTCATACACCATATAGTTACCTAATTTCTTTCTATCTCCCTCCACTAGAATGTAGGTTCCAGGAAGGCAGTTTTCCAGTTTTGTTCACTGCTGTAGTCCAGTGCCTGGCATATGATAGGCATTCAATAAATATTTCTTAAGTGGGTCAGGAAGATTCCCTGGAGTAGGAAATGGTAACCCACTCCAGTATTCTTGCCTGGGAAGTCCCATGGATAGAGAAGCCTGGCAGGCTACAGGCCATGGGGTCGCAAAGAGTCAGAGACGACTGAATCGAATTCACACACATGTAGTCCAGTGCCTGGCATATGATAGGCACACAATAAATATTTTAAGTGGAGAAAACTCTTGACAGTTCCTTGGACAGAAAGGAGATCAAATCAGTCAGTCCTAAAGGAAATCAACTCTGAATATTCATTGGAAAAACTGATGCTAAGCTGAAGCTCCAAGACTTTGGCTACCTGATGTGAACAGCTGACTTTTTGGAAAAGACCCTGATGCTGGGAAAGACTGAGGGCAGGAGGAGAAGGGGGTGACAGAGGATGAGGTGGTTGGATGGCATCACTGACTCAACAGACAGAGTTTGAGCAACTCTGGGAGATGGTGAAGGACAGGGAAGCCCGGTGTTCTGCAGCCCATGGGGTCACAAAGAGCTGGACACGACTTAGCAACTGAACAACAAAGTGGATACATGTGGGACTTCTGGAAAGACTGCTGAAGGGAAGGCAACTCAGCTGAGAGAATACTCATTGACCCTTCCTTCTCGCTTCCCTTCCTCCTTCCCACAGTTTGGAACTCAGCTGTGGTGGATGGACCTCCAGTCGCCACCTTGGATCCTGAGACAACCTTGAGGACAGTAGCCACGTAGCCATGATACAGCAGAAAGACGCAAGGAGCCTCGGTGGAGACACTTCAACAGCTTTGGATGAAAACCTTCAGATTTCTTTCACGGAAGAAGAAAAGACTTCTACCTCATATGAACAACTGTGCTTCTGGGTAACTGCCACACTGGCATCCCCAGCTGGATATGACTGCCCAGAACATTACTCTGTGTCAGAGTCCTTTCCTCCCTTCTATGGGTGGCAAACTCCTACACTTTTCAGTGCCATGCTCTCCTGAGCAAATGTCCTGAATGTTGCCTTCTTTCTGGCAGAATTTCATTTTTCTTGATTATCTTGGTAGGTTGGGTAAGTGCATTTCTTTCCAGTGGGTTCTGAGCTCCTAAAGGACAGGGATCCATCACCCATTCTTCTAATAACCCTGGCATCTAGCACAGAACTTGGCACTAGGGCTGACTCTATTTGGCACATAATAGGGGCTTAATAAATGGATGATGAGTTGATTGGCTGAACACCTCCAGACTTAGAAAATCAACATCAATGAGCCAACTACAGACTCTATTCTATCACTGCTCACATGTCAGAGCAAGAAGAGCTCATCATTCCAAGCACTGTCACATTAATAATAACGACAAGGCTAATGATAATGATGATAGCCCCTTACACAGGAATATCGTTTCGTAATTTTCAAAGCACTTTCCAATCTGTTATCTTGCTTGTGCCTCACAATAGCCTCTGCAGTAGGGAAGGTCAGGTATGCTTTTGCTCCTGTTATAGATGAGCAATGTGGTGATCAGAGAGGCTAAATGAGTTTTCCAAGCTATTCAACTATTAAGAGGTAGAGTTAATACCAAAATCGGGTCTTCAGGCTGCCAAACCAGAGCTCAGCTGGGAATGATAAAACTAAATGACTAAAACATCATGATGATAATAACAAATAAGCCCCAAGCCCTCCAAAGTGAGAAAATTAAAAGAACCAGATTCTTTTTGTCCTAATAGATAAGGCCTGTTTCCAAATGCAATAACAGCAAAATATTGAAAATGACAACCCAAACAGTAAGGAACTGGTTTAACAAAGTTGGATTAGAGCCATCCACTGAAATGTAAGCAACCTCTGGAAAGAATAGCAATCGCTTCTTGGCCTTTTGGCTAAAATCAAGTAGAAAGAATAGCAAGTCTTTGAATACTGATATGGAAAGGCACCCAAGATCTATTGTTGGGCAAAACCCAAAACAAAGCTCAAAAAAGAAAAGTCAATCTATATTGAATCCATACAGATTATATACAGTGTGATCCCCATTCATATAGACAGGGATCTGCAAACTTCAGTCCACTGACTCGCTACTGCCTGTTTTTGTAAATAAAGTTTTATTGGAACACAGCCATGCCCATTTGTTTACATATTATCTATGACTGTTTTAGCATTATAACAGCAGAACTGATAGTAGCAGAGACCATCTGGCCTGCTAAACCTAAAATATTTACTCTCTGGTCCCTTACAGAAAAGTTTGCTGACCTCTGGTATAGAATTTATATTACATATATATATAAAATATCTGGAATGAGATAACAAGCCATTTATACTGGTACTTTAGGGAATGGTAGTATTGGGAGATGTTAAGTTTTTAGAGCATATCTTAAGTGCTTCTGTATTAGTTGAATTTTCCTAATAAATGTGTTACTTTTCTTATATATTTATTTTTATAGAGCATCTTACTTTTATTGTTTTAATTCATTATCCTTTACACCATAAAACTATACATCAGTGTGCTCCTCTATTAGTCATAAAATGGTATTAAGGGCACATAATCCAGATAGAATCTCTGAAAAACAAAATTACTCTAATTTGAATGATTATTCTAAATAAGATTCTAAAAGAGAGCATACATTATTTTATTTTCCAGAAATATGACATTGCTGGATCGAAAAGTTAGAAGGATAACGTATTGTACACATGATGCCTCTCCTTTCTGACTTGGAAAAGGTATAGAAATATTCAACATATTAAAGACATCAATATTAGTTAAGGATGATATGACAGTAGGTTATAAATAAGCTCTGATTTCAAAATCGGTAATTTCTGTCTTGTCTTTTAAATATTCTATTTGTCTTGCTATCCAGTGTTATAATAGTTATAAGGAATACTTCTGTATACATTGTTATTTGAAAAATGTTTACACTTAGAAAAATCTGAAGAAAAACATGTGTTAAGTTGAAAGTAAGCATAAATGAAGAGATCTTGAATTTAGAAAGACCAGGGCAAAGCTTAGTAGGGGGAGTAGATGCCAAAATCTGGTAGGAAAACCTAGGCTTACAGTGTTACTTTTAAGGGCTTGAAAGAGAAAATAGGTACTGTTTAGTACATTTTGGAAAAGCTGGCTCATGCTGGCACTTCCTGAGTTATTTCAGATTCTCTAACACTTGCCTTGAACTCTTCTTCCCTCTGTCTCAAGCCCTCTCCACTCCTGGTCTTACACAGGGGCCTTCTTCTCCACCTTTAGGTCTCTTTTCGAGTTTCATCTGCTTGCTGAGGCCTTCGCCATTCTGAAGCGGGCTCCCCATTTCTCTTTCTTACGGTAGTTTGTTCTTCCCTCACTTCTTCTGCTTCTAGCTTCTTGTTCGTCTCCTTATTTGTTGTCTGTTTCCTCACCTTCATGTTCCCCTCAAGTTGGGACTGTGACCCTTTTGCTCACCGCTGTGTCCTCCGCATACAGCACAGAGCGTGTCATGAAGTAGGATTTTAATAAACATTTGTTGAGTGAATGAATGGTTTCTAGACACGTGCACGGATGTCCTAGCCTGTCCCAGCCCAAGAGGAAACAACCACGCCTGCTGGAAGATGAGAATAAAGGTCCCTCCCAACCACCTTACTGGTTTTTCTGGTCTGGAAAAAGACACTAAACCTCCCTGGGACTTGTTTTTCAAAACTGTGTTCAAAAGACAGGATTCTCATTCCCTCTGTATCCTTCTAGCAGACGGTAAAACTACCCAGGAGGCTGCATTCAGATGAGAAGTGCACCAGAGCGTGGGGTAATAGTGATTCACAGCTGACATGACTGCATTCAGAATCATCTCTTAGAAGGGCTGCCCAGAGATGACTGAGATAGCGCAGCCACCTTCCAGGAGTAACTGAACAGAGACACCTACAATCCCACCCCACCCACCCGTCTTTGCCTTATACAGGTGGACCTCCAACACTCCATCGTAGCAGAATCACCTGTGAGCATAGGGTGTGAATGCCACGGGGGCTGGACTTTGTTCTGTTCCTTGCTCTGTTCTCAGCCTCTGTAGCAGTGTCTAGCACATAGTAGGTGCTCAAAAAATGTTACTCAGTGAGAAAATGAATCAAAATGCCTGATGGTCCCTTGCCCCTTATGAAAAAGCTTATTCCTATGACACCGCACAGGGGACCTCTGACTTAAACTTGTCAATCTGATGGTTCCTTTGGGATTGGGAGTTGGGATACAAACTAGAAAGTGATTCAAAGCCAAGAGGGAGGCAGCCCTGCTGTCCTAGGAGAATGGAGAAGCAAAGAAAACTAACCTACAAAGAAAAGTGAATGTAGCACATACTCAAAAAGGAGCAGGGAGCAGGCTGAGTGGTTCTGGAGATGGAGGAGGACCATCCTCGCATTCAATCTCTGATTCTCCCACCTTGACTGTAATCCCCTTGGGACATCACGCCTCCTGCCCTTGGGGCTCTTATATTCTAAAAATGTATTCCATTTTGATGCTAAGTGAGAGTGAGTTTTTATCATCTATATTGTTAAAATACAGAATGCTCTTTAGCTTAAATCAGTTTGGCTGTTAGTTTTCTTTTTATAATAAAGTCTTTCAGTCTCAAGTTGGTTTAAGTGTTTCTGTTTTTCACCTTTTTATAATAAATTACTCCTTTTTCTTCCTAATAGTTTCTTCATAGGAACTAAATCATCCTTCACTAAGATGTGACCAAATTGTTTTTGTTTTTCCCTTAGGAAGTTGGCAGGAAATAAGGAAAGACTCCTGGTCTGTTCACCCTGGATCAAAGAGGGGTTCACTTGGGTCAGAGAGTGGTTTTCACTGCGCTAAGCCCAGCTGAGTCTGGCAACCTCTCTTGAGGTGGATCTTTACACCTCCCAAAGCAGAATCATTGAAACCACAGCTCCATGGAGACCCAGATCCTTAGCATTAGTGGAGCCCTGGATCTCTCCAAAAGACAAGATTCTGCCTTTGGACAGAAGATGGCTTGTAGATAGATGTGGCCAACTATTCTTTTCCTAAGAATCCACACCTGCCTCAATGTGCAAGTCCTCTGTGGGTTACCAACGCAACCTAGGGTGTTCTATGGATTCGCAGAGTGTAGTATCTAAATTCTTTGCCAAGGGTTGGAGAAGTATACAGGACACATGCATGTACAAATCACAAATATTCATATATTTTAAATATCTGTCCCATCCTACCAAGCTAGTTCAATAAACAAAGGTTCTATCCTCCAGACAAAGGCAGAACAAATGAAATATCTATCACACAGAAGGAGAAAGGCAATGGGATGGAAGAGCAAAGATCAAAGTGTGTGCCAACTACTATCAAGCCCACTGCCAGGGGCTGTGCTGATCGGCCAATCCTCACAACAACCTCTTCATAGAGTACCACTGTCCCTCTCTGACAGACAAGGAAGTGATTCTCAGAGAAGTAAAGAACTCGTTTAAGGCCATACAGGTGATAAGTGATGGCGATCTCCCATATATATATAGAATGGGAGGGGATGTCATCAAGTTCTTGGGATCTGGTAGCAGAATAGACTCATTCCAGGAACCCAGGGATATGGAGAAGGAGACCATGGGATCTCCCTGGGTTCCACCAAATGGGCTACCTGTGCAAAGGCCTGGGGCATAGTAGAGACGTGATCCAAATTTGGAGGTGTGTAAGAGGAGGGAGGAAGGAAGGCCCAGGGACCTCTCACCCCAAGTAGACACATCCACTTGGCACTTGCACTGCAGATCTTCATAAGGTGATAGAAGGTGCATGTGGGCTGGATCTCCCCTCTTGCCCTTCCCCAGTAATTGGCCTCCTTTGGCTGGGGGCAGGCTCAGGTGGCAGCTTGGAAGGCCCTATTCCCCAGAGCTTTGTTTTGTATCTGAGGACCCTTCCAGATATGGTCTTAGGCCAACAGCTAAACAGGGAAGGGGCTTCTTTGGCAATGAGGACCTGAAGTGTGGCTCTAGCACACGGGTTTGTAGAGAAGACCTGGGGTGGAGGAGACCACAGCCAGGTTGTCATGACAAGGGGACCAGGGAGGAAGCTGAGGGAGCTTCCAACCTGTAGCCACTGAACCCAGGGATGATGAAGTGGAGTCATCTTATAAGAAGGCTGAAAATGGTGACATTTGGGATAAAATTTTAGAATCCCTGCCACGTAGAAGACTCAGGTGGGACAAGCTAGATGTTGCTCTGATTGCTGCTAAGGCCTGGCTGGGGTGGCTCCAAGTGCCACATTTGTGTGGCTTCTAGCTGTGCTCAGCCACTTGACAGGGAATTTAATAAAAGGTGCAGTTGTGCCAGGTTTATACAACTGAAGGATCAGGGAGCAGGAAAATTGAGGGTACTGATGAAAGTGTAATTTAGCGATGAATAATAAAAGTGAAGATGATGACACGGCAGTGGGGACGGTGGTGGGCGGAGCAGTGGGGGTCCTGGCTGAAGCTAAGACATGCCTCCTGTTAGCATCCCACAACTTGTGACTGTGTTTGTTCTGACACCAGCGTGTGGAGACTGAGGGCAGGAGGTTTATCGAATGGTGGTTATCGAGAGGAAGAAAGGATGGCAAAGAATCCAGGCCAGTCCCACGAGTGAAGGCGACCACAGGCACAACTTTCTCTAACTTGTGCCCCAAGCATCTTCGAGAATTCTATCTGACACGTAGCAGGAGACTGAGAATTAGGAGGATTTTGGTGAGTCAGTGGATGCGAACTGCTCAGGACACTGTTGGCTGTTGGAAGACTACTAAGTTAACCACTATTATGATTAGGATTATTTGTGAGCTCGTGTGAACTATTCCCAGGAGTTGCCACAAATATTTAATGAAGGGCCGCTTTAAAAGGTTGCTGAGGTCCCACATTAAACAAGTGGGGGACGTGTGCCAGGAACTTTTTAATTTTAACTGGTATTGTGACCCCATTTATGCACACAGGCTGACGAGTCTGGTGGAACTTGGGTCACGGTAGCAATAACAAAATCTATCATCTCCAGAGGATCTACAGAGTACTTAGTCCATCCTGAGCACTATCCTCCTACATTTCATTTATATGTATAAAATATCTTTTAATTTAACCTTCTGCAACATAACTATTATGATCACCATTTTAAAGCTGGAGAAATGGGTTCCAATAGATTATATCTAACCAAGTTCACAAATCAAGCAAAAGATGGAGCTAGGATCTGGATAATGGGGCCTGGGATCATTAGAGAAAAAGAAAAGGTCAAAAAGAGAGTAACAGAGTAGGAGAAAGTGAAGTGCTTGAGAACCTGGAATATTTCTCCTGCTTCTGCTATGACTGGAATATTACAGAATGTTTGCAAGGTGCCAGGCCCCAGACCCGCCTCAATGTGCGAGTCCTCTGTGGGTTACCAACTCAACCTAGGGTGTTCTATGGATTTTACGCATGGATTCGTCAAGTATGTTTCTGTGTTGTAGGAATTATTCTACCATCATTTTGTAGATGCAGAAATAGAGTTTTGGAGAGGTTAAATAACTTGCTCCAGGCCATACACACTATTGACCCAGGGTTTTTGCAGAAACAAACACCTGTGGCTGGTGATTTGCTATGTAAATACTGGGAAGGATTGAGGGCAGGAGGAGAATGGGGTGACAAAGGATGAGATGGTTGGATGGCATCATCGGCTCAGTGGACATGAGTCTGAGCAAACTCTGGGAGACAGTGAAGGACAGGGAAGACTGGCGTGCTGCAGTTCATGGGGTCGCAAAGGGTCGGAAACAACTGAGCAACAGAAGAACAAGAAGTGAACATGGAAACACTCCAGTCAATAACATTTGGGTAACAAAAGACACATCAATATGTCTCTTGTCAATAAGCCTTTAAGGAGTAAACATGAGCCCTGTACCCGGTTGATCTGATGTCGATGTTCTTGCCTGGGCAGCGACCAAGGCCTGTGTCAGTAAGCAGATTTCTATGCGAACACAGCCATTGCCCATTCCTTTCTGTTCCCTCTTTGGCTGCTCTTGTGCTATAGCGGCCTCAGTAGCACAGAGTAACTGTGACATAGACTGCATGGCTCACAAACCCAAACTATTTACTGTCTGGCCCATGAAGGAAAAAATCTGCTGACCTCGGCTCGACCCCCATGCCCTTCAGCTTGCTTTCATTAATCCAAAAGTGGAACAAGAACAAAAGGATGGGCGAGCTGGAGGGATGAGAAAATGTGATCAAAGGTGTCATTCATAGTGACCCACATGGAGGAGAGTCTGACAGGGAGTGGACCCACATGTATGGGTGGCTGAATCACTTCGCTGTGCGCCTGATATTAACACAACGTTGTAAATCAACTGTGCTCCAACAAAAAAGAAAAATTAGATGAAAAAAAGCGTCAGAAAGTGTCACACCAGTGACAGGGTGCCAGAGGATGGCCAAGGAGTGGCCTTGGGACAGAGATCCAGGCACTGTGACCCCAGGACTTGGGTGGGTCCTGCATTTATCCAGGAGGGTGGGAGGCTTTGGGGTAGAGAGGGAGACTGAGCCTCATATCAGAACCCTCAGCAAATGCAGGGGCGTGGCCTTGAAGATGCCAGTTGATCGCTTGGGCTGAAGTTTTGAGACTGAAGAAGATCTAGACTTGACCCTCGTAGAAAAGGGAGTAAATGGGAGTCGCGATGTCAAAACAGAAATGAGGTGCAGGAAGAAAGCGAGGCCCCTTTTCTACCAGGCCTGGGGCAGCTGGGTGTGAGGGCCCAGCACGAGGGCCACAGAAGGGCAAGGGCTCTGCAGGTGGCAGCAGGCCCCCCGTCACCCCGTCCAACCTTCTCCTCGCCACACTACGCCTCCCCCATCCCTGGCCAGCTGTGGTTGGCCCTGCCCGCGTCATCTCTGCCCCCACTCCCGGGCCCTTACCTGTGTAGTCGATGACAAAGCCAGTGTTGCTCACTGAAGCATCGCTGCGGAAGGCAAGGAAGAGACTGTTGCTGCTGCTCTCGATGCGGCCGGGGAGCTGGGAGCCGTAGAAGCTTCCTATGAGGGGGCTGAGAGAGTCCCGTCCGTCGTAGATATGGAGGAAGTCATAGCCAGGCTCCAAGTTAAAGCTGGGGAACAAACACATCCCGACCCCACCCCGCTGAGGTCACATAAAGGCTGGTACACAGCCTTGGGCTCAACCAAAGGATGGGGCCTCCCACACAGCAAGTCCTCCAGCCCCCCTGGTGCCCAATCCCCGAGACCTCCTGGTGGGGATGGAAGGATGAAGCCCCGGCCCCCTCAACCTCCCAGTGAGAGAGAAGATGGACAAGCAGGCTTGGACAGAGCTGCCAGATTCTAGCATCAGGGTCCAGAAAGCTGGAGCCAAAAGCCTAATACCCTCTTTTTTTAAAAAAGGTATTTTTAAAAATTGAACTCTATTTGACATGGCATATAAATTTGAGGGGTACAACATGCTGATTGACTACATTTATATATTGTTATATGATTTCCTTTGTAGCGATAATTAGTACCTCTGTCATATCATGTAATTATCGTTTCTCTTTAGTGGTTGGAATAATTAAGATCTAGCCTGTTAGCAAGTTTGATGATTATAACGCAACACTGTTGTCTATAGTCACTACACTGTGCACAGAGGGACAATCAGCTAGCAGCTCTACACACTGAGTGGTTGGAACCCACAGACAGGCCCAGAAGCCAGGCCTCTTACCTGCCCCTGCTATTCTTTACACTGTCCCAACTGCACTCCCTTTTCTGAGGGGTGAGAGCAACCCAGGGAGACATTCGCTGGCAGGAAGGGGCTCATGTTCATGAAGGACCCTCATGAAGCGAGGGCTTCATTCATTGCCCCCCTCCCCCAGCCAGTGTGCAGCTCACCCCATTCCTGGCTCCCCCAGGTGTGTCTCTTTCTAAGCAATCCTGACCCTGGTCTAGGAAAAAATAAACGACCCATTTTACAAACCTTCTTAGCTTAGCAAATTGAACCTTAGAGTTCTTGAGGGTCATTTATCCTATTGAAATGGCTTGAGTGAAAATGAGGGGAAATACCAAGGACAGGCAAGAACGTGGAACCCTGGAACCCTCACCTCCTGCCGGCGGGAGTATGAATTGGTTCAACCACTTGGGGAAACTGTCCTGCAGTATCTGCTAGACCTGAACCTATGCCTGCCCTATAGTGCAGCACTTCCACTCATGTACACACCCAACAAAGGCGACTGGTGCCAACCAAGGATGCCAAGATGGAAACCACAGAAGTAAATGGGTTTGCGGAGAACAGTGGTCTGATGCCAACTTGTTCACAGCCAAGCCATGGGTTTGGATATTTAGAGCCTCCACTTGGCTGGACTGAGAACCAAATGGTGCTTCTACCCTTTAAGACATGACAGAGACAGGAGCCCATTTACTATCTAGGACAAAGGTGGGGATAGAGCTGGCAGAGAGACAGGGGGTCTGGGAAGACTAGCTGTGGAGTCACATGTGCACTGGTCTCCCTCCTACACAGCACCCTCTCACACTGCTGTCAGTTGCAGGGTCCCCCCTCCCCACCATGGCTGGGTGGTATGGCCTTCTTGCCCCCACAATTCAGTTGCTCCACCTGCTCTTTCAAAGGTCACCAAGGAAGGGTTTGGGAGTGAGTCAGTTTGGATTCATTTCCAAAAGCCCTCCATCTGCCCCTGTGTCTCTGCAACCGTGGGGTTTTATCTGAGCACCCCCAGTATGCTGGCCACTGTGCAAGGTGCCCAGGACGCAGGCATGTCAGACACCATCCCTTCTTCAAGATGGTTCTGGATTTGAAGGAAGTGATGGCCGTGAAGACAACAAAGTCTAAAGGCTGTTGCAGGCTAGTGGGAACACGGCACCAAGTTCATCTGGGAGTATGGGAGTGAAGTCTGTCTTGGGGCATTAGAAGACCCAAGTGATTGGACAAGGAGGAGAAAGGAAGTCACAGTGAGGGGATAAGCAGAAGCAGAGTCACAAAGTATGAAATTGTCTTGGCAACCGTGAGTAGTTCAGTCTGGCTGGAGCTCAGGGTTAGGGCTGGGTGGGGGAACTGAGGGGAGAGACAGGCCGGGGCCAGATGGTTTGGAATGAAACTCAAAAGACTGGACCAAAAATAAAAACCCCAAATAACTCCCCCCACCCTCAAATTAAAACCCAAAACAATGTCTCCCTCTTATAGAGAAGAGGGAGACTTTGAAGTATTAAAGAACTAGGGATATATCTGTTTCTTTCTTTGTTTTTAAACCGAGGTATAATTTATACATGCTGAAATGATCAGCTTTTAAGGATACCACTCCTTCAGTTTTGACACGTGTCTATCAAGACCCAAGGTTTTCACCATCCCCCAAAGTTCCCGGGGGGGCCCCTTCTCAATCAATCTTCCCCACCCCCAGAAGATACCACTGAACTGACTTTTTATCGCTGTAGATTGGTTTTGCTGATCCTAAAACTTCATTTAAGTGGAACCATACATTATGTACTCATGTGCGTCTGTCTTCTGCGCTCAGGGCGATATTTTTGAGACTCATCCACGCTGCTGCCTGTGTCAGTAGTTCATTTCCTTTTATTGCTGAGTAGTATATTACTGTGTGTTAAAGTGGTAAACGAGGTGCATATTTCAGCGTTTTCCACTGACAGCATCACTCCGACACCGAGCTAAAGATGAGATTGGCACAGAAGGCAAGATGGAGCAGAGGAACCAGTTAGGAGCCTGTGGCAGTAATATAGACAGGAAGCAGTAAGGGCATCAACCAAGACAGTAGCTGGGAGGATGGAGGAGAGGGTAAAAGCTAACGTTAACACAGCTGAGGCTCTATGCCTTGGCCACTGACAGAAGAAGCAGTGAAGATGGACAGTGCGGTCGCCCCCAGTTTTCAGAATAGAGATCATCTAGGAGGAGAAGCCAGGGGCTTAGTTTTGCATGTGTTGTAATCGCGAAGCTTGCAGGTATCAGACGGAGACCGTCCAATAGTTGGCTATGGAGCCCGCAGCCCACAAGAGAGTCTGCATGGGTGGCAGACTGGAGTCTCCAGTTTACAAGAGGTGAGTGAAGCGTCGGAGTGGACGAGCTTGTCCAGGGAGGAGGTGTGGCAGGCGACAGAGGGGCCTGTGACAGAGCCTGGCAGAGGGCGAGGGGCGTGAGAAAGAATCCGCGAACTCCCAGGAGAAGCCAGAGAGCCGAGTGGGAAGGTCCACAAAGCCAAGACGAAAAGCAGGAGGATGCAGGGAGAGATAAAAAGATGCGGTTGGACAAAGTGTGGAAAGTGCAGAGGAGCTGCCAGTGGAAGCAAGGACTCAGAAACCGATGTCAGTGATTTGAGAGTGAAGAGAGGCAAGGACAGGAGAGGAAAGCAGAGACGATCCCTGTGAAGAGTTTGCTTCTAAAAGAAATCAAGGAGATAGTGCTGGAGCTTGGCGGGGGAGTGGCTAAGATTCCTGTGCTGTTCCTAAACTGGAGAGGGTGGTAGGAGAAGCTGGTGAGAGCAGAGGGGGAGAATTCAGAAGAGCAGGGGGAAAACGACCCATTTCTGCATCTTGGCATCTTCAGAGGTCAAAAAAAAAAAAAAAAAAGAAAGAGAGAAACCAAGAATAATAGCTACTTTATAAATTATCATAAGGATTAAATAGGGCTTCCCAGCTGGCTCAGTGGTAAAGAATCTGCCTGTAATGCAGGAGACGTGGATTTGATCTCTGGATTGGGAAGATCCCCTGGAGGAGGAAACGGTAACCCACTCCAGTATTCTTGCCCGGACAATCGCATGGACAGAGGAGCCTGGCAGACTGCAGTCCTAAGGGTTGCAAAGAGTCAGACATGACTGAGTGACTGAGCACAAGCATGGCATACGAGAATCCTAGGTACGAGGCCGCAGAGCACAGTGCCGGGCACACAGCAGATGTTCGAGTGATGCTGGTGTCTCTCCTCTTCTGGACTCCTTCACCTCCCCTGGAGTGAAGTCCTGTTCAGAGAGGCGCTGTGTATGCTCACCCGGACCTGGGCCTGCACCCCTGCCTGCTCTGAGCCCTCCGTCTCCCTCCCAGGGGAAAGGTACATACGTGTTGAATACCAGGGCGATGACGTAGTCTGGCGAGACGGTCACCTTCCAGTCACACTCCTTGCCTGGCGGGTAGGGTTCTGGGTAATTTGGTGACAGGATGACTCCTGATGGTCCCGTCAGGTCTCCCCCGCAGGGAGCTGAGGAGAGAGGGAGAAAGGGTGAGACTGTCCCCGGCACCTGGTCACCTTCCACCAGCGTTGGCAGAGGAGGGACTGCATCTGAGCGACCCAAATTAGAACTTGGTTCCAGGGGCTCAGAGGAGGGTGGAGTGCCATGGGGGCGAGGTCTCACGCTAAGTGATGGAGCTATTTGGAACTGGAGAGAGAAGGGGCTCGCACAACACTGTCAGTGCACTAAATGCCACCGAAATGTTCTTTTTTAATGGCTAATTTTATGTGATAGGGATTTTACCTCGCTATGCTATTAAACAACAAAATCAAAATGCCTGGCTCTGCCACTTCCTGGCTGTGTGACCTTAGGGAATTTATCTAATCTCTCTCGACCTCAGAGCCCCTCCTCTTTTGCAGAGGTAACACCTCTTTCATGGAGTGGTTGTCAAGATTTGGGAGATGTCTGTGAAAGCATGTGGCGTGCTGGACCTCGTCCTTGTATGAAACCATTAGTAGGCTTTCAGACATATGAAATACTCGGTCTCCTTTCAAGGCATCAGATCCCATTTCTGGTTGAGCTTCATGGGTTATTTACCACTAACTCCACTGCACTTGATGTCAGGAGGAGCAGAGAACAATCACGTGTGTCTGCCAAGTGTGCCTGGGCTCCTGTGCTGCCAGTGCTCTTGGCACCTGCGTGGGGCTGCAGATACCTTCCAATTTACTTAAAGGCCTTTGTCCAAGAGAGCATGTGTTCCTCCGTTGTATGGAAATATTACCAAACGCCAATTAGTCCACGGTGGTCCCCCTCCCCTGAGATGACAGGCCTTTCCAGCAGGTGGGGGGTGGGAAGGTGGCTGGGAATATAGCACGCTGCTCGTCCAGAGTCCTTGGGGACCCAGAATCTGGTTCTCCCCCGAAGGGCTGGGTTATTGGACCATAGCATGAGGGTCTGATAAAGTGAAAGCTGGGAGGTTGTATGGGGATGTTAACAAGAAAAGACGGCTGAGACTACAGACATGGCTTGGTCTGAAAACCTCAGGGCACCACTGAAGGTTGGCGGTAGAGTGGGCAAGCAGCGAGCCTGCGGAAGGGCCAGGACTGGACGTGGAGGTGGGAACTGAGGGTACATCCAGGACGGCACTTCAGAGCAGCCATTTGCTTGTACCAGAACTAAGCTTTGCTGCCTCCCCTTTACTAGGGGTGAGCCTAAAGACCTGGGTCAATCCCCAATGGGGTCTCCTTAAAAAAAGGTAGGTCTTTGGATGAGGCCATAAAAGCCCTAATGTGGCTGAACATAAAACCTGAGGGGTCATGAGGAGTGTGGGCTTTTTCTTGTGGGAAGTATTTCTCAAGTCCCAACTTAAGTACCAGCCACACTGCAGTGGACTCCTGTTAAAGGTCACATATGACATCCAGCATTTTAGATCCATATCTCATAACAACTCGGTAAGCTATGGATTACCCTTCCTGACTCAGAAAAGAGGAAACTGAGGCTCAGAGAGGTTAAGGAACTTGCTCAGAGTCACTCTGAGACTCAGACCCACCTGTGTCTGGCCCCCAAGCCCATCACTTCCCCCATGCGTCTGTGCTACCTCGGAGCCACTGGCGGCAGTGGGAATGGGGAGGGCTGTCGGGGGCGGGGTACCAGGAGAAGAGCTTCTGGGGGTGAGGAGGGTCCCTTGAGTTGAGTCTGTCTTGTATCTCACTCACTTCTTCTCCACTGACCCTTCTTCAGACAAGATGGTTCGGTGGATGGGGCAGACTGGAGGCCAGTCTGATCAGGGTGAAACCTTGAACTTAATAGAGCAAGACCACACTGTCCTGTCTACTGAGTGTGGCCCTGCCTAGGCTGGCCTAGAAAACACAGTGGTACTGCCAGGAAGAGCAGAAAACCCTGCTCAGGGCAGTGGTCCCAGCTCCTGGGCATCTTCCCAGTGCTCCCTCCACTCAGGCAAGGGCTACCAGGCTCCACCTTCCTTCACAGCCCAGGGGTTCCTTCCCTTAAGTTGGCATGGATGGGGTGAATCTGCTGTTTCATAACTGCTCCCCCTATTTTTCTACAAACCCCAAAATGCTCTGTCTGTTTGGGTTCGAGGCCCCTGCTCTGGCCCAGCTCCCTGCGTGATGGCCCCCCAGTATCAGGCAGTCAGGCATCTGCTTCCCACCAGGACCCCGGCGTGGGCCTTGTCGCTCTGGGCCTGTTGCCCTCAAGGCTGTGGCTGGACTCTGGGGATGCCACACCCACAGGATGGTTGGGTCCTGCTGCTCGGGTGGGGCTTGCTGAGGGACACAAAGCCCCCTTCCCCTTCTAGGCCCAGGCATTGGCCAGGAGGACAGCTGAGCTGTTGGAGACTAAACGAGGCCTTAGTGACAAGCCAGCAGCACCCCATCCTTTCAAGTGGGTACTCAGTTAGGGCTGGGGTTGGGATGCCCAGCTGGACCCAGGAGCCAGGTCTCTCTTCCAACCCTGGGCACAGCCTCCAGGCCCTCACTCTGGCCCTGTCCACCCCCCACGATGAGTGAGAAGCGGAAGATAGGTTTTGTCCTCAGACCCAGGCTTGACCTGACGAACCACCACGCCCAGGGGTGAGTTGGGGGGACAAGCACTGGTCATTCCAGGTGGCTGAAAAGTGGGCCAGCTGTATCAAGGGGTGAGAGCTGTGGGAAAGACCATTGATCTTGACATTATATAGTCCTGGGTTCCAATTTTGACCTGGCCTCCTCCTAGTTGTGACTTTGGGCAAAGCTATCCCACCTCCCTGAGCCCCTGTTTTCTTATCTATGAAATAAAATTTAAAGAATAATGGCTATAAAGGCCTCTGACATACACAGTGTTTACTATGAACCAGGCATGGCTCTAAGTACTTTATAGCATCAGCTTATTCAATCCTCCAAACAACCCCAGGAGCTGGGTACTATTATCTTCCCTGCTTTACAGGACAGGAAACTGAGGCAAAGGGAGATGGTGTGATTTGTCTAAGGCCACACAGCCTGTCCTTGAAGCTGACTTGAACCAGGCACTGGAATCCAGAACCAAAGCTCTAAACTCACTGTACAGTGATTTCATTTGTGAAAATGTAGCCACATTCAGCCCAGCGCCTATGGTGGGGAGGATGCTCACAAATGCTTGTTACCTTCTTTTGCTTCCTCCCTATAATGAAAGGGCATGAAGGCCAGCCAGACCCGTCCTGGCAGACGGCCAAGGGAGCTGGAAATGAGGAGGGGCTTGTCATTTCCAGAAGAGGCAGATGCTCATTTAGTTGCGAGGAACATTTCCCCATGCCTAGCGCAGGAGAATGGGTAACGAAAGCCAAATTAACCTCTCTGCCCTGCCGGCTACAAGTGCACTGCTCTCACCGGCTCAGCTCGGGGCTTCCCCCTGCTCCAGCCGGGACAGCCTCGCGTCAGGACCCGCTTTTCTGTAAGAAAAACCAAAGGAATCCCAGCCTGAGACAAGGCTGAATTTGGAGGGCGCCTCAGAGGTCGTCTGACCTGCTCATCCCCCTCGCCTCACTAGAATTCCCTCCACCAGATGGAAGTCTGGTTAGGGGAAGGGAAGGGCGTCCAAAAAACGTGAAAGAAGGAAACGAAGAAGGGAAGGAGGAGAGTGGAAGGAAGAAGGAGGAAGAAAGGACAGAAGGAGAGAAGCGACTATTTCCTGAGGTCAGGATCAGTGCTACCTCATCCCACAACGCCACGAGCGAAGGAGGTTCACCTTCACTTTACAGATGACGAGACCAAGGGTCAGAGGGTTGAAGCGGTTTCCCCACAGCCACTGACCCAGTAAACAGCAAAGCCCAGAACCCCCCGACCTGTCTTCTTCAATATCCTCTGCTCTTTCGGCGGATCACAGCTGCGGCTGACAAGAGAGCGGGTTCTGAAACCCAGGCCTCCCCGTCCTGTCCACGGCACTTGCGCTGAGCTCCTGCCACACACACCCATGTGAGTCCTCACTGCCACCGATGGCCAGCACTCGCTGTCTCACCATCAATGCCAGGCCGCAGGGCACGGCCGGCAAAGGCCAGTCCTCAGCTGCCTGCACAGCACCTCCCACTGAGCCTGCATGCAAAGAGCGGGCTGGGTTCACTGGGGTGGGCACTGCTGGGGAGCATCTCAGGAAGTCTCCGGAAACCACCTCTGGGGTGGGAGTCGGAGTGGGAGTCAGGAGCGTGAAAGGCGTCGCGTTCAGGCTGATGTGGGGGTGACTCGGCACTGCCGTACCCTGGCTCTATGATTTGAGAGAAGATATTCAAAGTTCCCAAGTTTCAGTTTCCTCTACTGTAAGATGAGGGGATGGTGCTCATTACAGACAGCTGCATGGAAAGCTAAGTGAGATTGGTGAGGAAGTGTCCAGTATGGGGCTGCACACAGTAGGGACCCAGGACTCCTGCTCTCTTCTACCATCCATTGCCTACACAGTACAGAGCTCCACTCTGTATTTTGCCCGAGGAAAGAGCCATGTGGCCCTGGAGTGTCTGTTTCTATCCATTTCTCTTTCTTTCCTGTCCTCTTCTCCTCTCCTCTCGTTCCTTCCTCCTCCCAGCCTTCAGGAGCCAGAGAGCAGGACTGATTACTCAGGCCCCAACCTGCACGAGCTACGTGACCTTGGACACATTGCAGACCCTCCACTTCTTCATCTGTCAAGTAGGGAAATCTAAGGACTAAGGACAGAGCTGGAGAACCAAAAGCCAGGGAACCAATCATTTCCTTGTGAAGAGAAGAGCAAAGGTCTTTCCTTTACATCCAGGCTTGTGAGTGCCCTTCCAGTTCTTCCGGTAATAGAAGGGTCACTTCAGAACCTGGGGACACTTGTTACCCGAGGTGACCCATGGTCCTCCTCCCAGTCTGTATGGACTGGGCCAGGAGAAAAGGGACAAACAAAATTTGGGGCCATTTTGAAGTGGAAAGAATTTGTAGTGTGTAGAGTGTGAGTGGGGCTTCCCACGTGGCGCTAGCGGTAAAGAACCCGCCTGCGAATGCAGGAGGCATAAGAGACTGGGGTTTGACCCCTGGGTGGCGAAGATCCCCGGGAGGGCACGGCGACCCACTCCAGTATTCTTGCCTGGAGAATCCCACGGACAGAGGAGCCTGGCAGGCTGCAGTCCATAAGGTCACAAAGAGTTGGACACGACTGAAGTGACTCAGCACACACAGCACATGTGCAGACACAGAGTGAGTGTATGACTGTGACTGTGAGTGTGTGTGTGTGTGTGAGAGTGTGTGTGTGTGTGAGTGTGTGTGTGTGTGTGTGAGAGTGTGTGTGTGTGAGAGAGTGTGTGTGTGTGAGTGTGTGTGTGTGAGTGTGTGTGTGTGTGAGTGTGTGTGTGAGAGAGTGTGTGTGTGTGAGTGTGTGTGTGTGAGTGTGTGTGTGTGAGTGTGTGTGTGAGAGTGTGTGTGTGTGAGAGTGTGTGTGTGTGAGTGTGTGTGTGTGTGTGTGTGTGAGAGTGTGTGTGTGTGAGAGTGTGTGTGTGTGTGTGTGAGTGTGTGTGTGAGAGTGTGTGTGTGTGTGTGTGTGTGTGTGTACATAGGCAGGCAAAGCAGAGCAAATGTGGAGGCTCCTGCAACTTTCAGCTATTCTGACTGTCCTGGACAGACTCCAAATGTAGCTGCCACTTAAGGGGCTGGGAGACCTGGAGGATACAAGCGATGGGACCAGAGAGCGGGGGTCACACTGCAGTTGCCCTGTACCGATGCAGGTCGGCGGGCTGGGCTGCCAGAAGAATCTGTTCTCGATCTTCACGCAGTTGATCTCCGCGCTTCCCTGCAGCGCGTAGCCAGGGTCACACTGGAACACCGTGGAGTCGCCGGCTTCCCAACTGTCGCCACTCCGGCTCCCATTCTGGGGGACCCCAGGGTCATTGCAGGATGTTGCTGTGGACACTGGGATGAGAAAACAGAGGAGAAAGTGGGGTTGCCTAGGCGTCTGCCGACAGTGAGGCTCCCAGCTCACCATGCTCACTGGCGTCACCACTTCCATCACCGAGGTCTCCGCCGGAATCTCCATCACCTCCTTCCAGTATCAGACACTGCAGCAACAGTGTCACCACCTCTGTTCTCACGCCTGTTCCTGTCACCACCTCCACCGCTGCTCCTGCCCGTCACCTGTTCTACCCAAACCTTCACCATCACTGTCATCCGTCCATCATGAGGCAATATACTACGAGTTAAGCCTGACTGCCGTGCTATGACAGTAGGACTGAGCTCAATTTGATTTAACGACACAAGCCTTGTTACAGAGAGCTTTCCAAATTTGCAAAATGTCGCTAACATGATCCGTATGAGGGAGTGACAAGGTAATTAAGAATAAACTCCAATATGCAATCAGAAAGGTCTGCAAGGGAGTTTGGGAGTTGGCCTGCCTGCATGCTGAGTGGTTGAGAATATGCTGGAGTTACTAAGGTCAGATGAAGGTCATATTCTCCCTTGCATGGCAACCAACGTACAACTCATCAGACTGAAACAGAGAGAAATCTGGTGTTTACAGCAAGTGGCATGGTAGAGTTCAAAATAAACATTACTAGCTGGGATGTTTTAAAAATTCAATAAACCTAGGAATTTGGGAGATATTTGTAGCCTAATATCAGACAGCGTAATATAGAGGAGCACCTTTATTTTAAAAGCAAACATCAAATAAATGATGGAAAGGAGGAGCAAATGAATAAAAGCGTGACTGAAGGAATAAATGGATAAAATGCAGGTGAGAAAACACGCCAAAGAAAAGGCTACGAGAGGAAATCCAGAGAACGGGCTCTGGGGCGGCTGCGTCTGCCCCTGCTCCTCCAGGGCCCCCGCCTGTGTCATGGCGCATAGACTGCTTGGCAGGCCCTGGGAACGGGAGACGCTGGGCCACACAGGGTCAATGTAGTCATTGGCTTGGAGGGTCAATTTTCCTCAGAAATTCTGGGAAAAATAACTTTTATATTAAAAAAATGAATTTATTATGGAATAAAATGTAAAATTCACAGTAGTTCTTTCTTTAAAAAAGATTTTTAAAATGTGGACCATTTTTCAAAGTCTTTATTGAATTTGTCACAATGCTGCTTCTGTTTTATGCTTTTCGGCCATGAGGCATGTGGGATTTTAGCCCCTGAATCAGGGATCGAACCCACACCCCCTGTATTGGTAGGCAAAGTCTGAACTAACCACTGGGTTGCCAGGGTAGTTCCCACATTAATTGTTAAGCAAGCCAGGAGGCCTTAGAGAGATTTTATGCTTCCTACATCCTCCAGATCTCCTGGGGATATGCATCCACTCTCTTCTGTTACTCGGTGCAAAAGCCCAGGGCAACTGTACACACTGATATCATTAATTAAAAGATCTAAGATTGCATAGACAGGTCCTGGAGTTGGAGCATCTAATTCCTTATACCCGGTAATGCCTAAGACAGCATACAACAAACCGAGGCTCACAGCCAAATCTGGCTGCATGCCTGTTCTTGCAAACAAAGTTTTACTGAAGCACAGGGGTGCTCACTTGTAAACATGTTGTTATGGCTGGTTTCATGCTCTGATGACAGAGTTGAGTTGTTATGACAGAGATCATGTGGTCCACAAAGCCTGAAATATTTACCACCTGGACTTATACAGAAAAAGTTTGCTGACTCCTGGTTTATGGTATCTTAAAATCTCCTCTTTTGAAAGCACATATTAAAACCTATCCTTTGCTTTGATCCAGCTTTAATCATCAACACCCTCAATGATCTGCTATCACTATGTTTCAGCCACAGTTGTAAAATCTCCTTTCAGCACAGCCAGCTCAGTGCCCTCTCTCCCTGACATCCCTGTCCCCAGGGCCTTTGCACCTGCTGCCCCTTCTGCCTGGAACGCTCTTGCCATAGATCTTTCTCTGCCAGCTCTGTCTTGTCATTCAGTTTTCAGCTCCAACATCCCCTCCTCAGACAGGCTTCTTTGATCACCTTCTTCTGGGCTTACCCTTTAACCCCTTTGCATCAAATCTGTCACATTACTGTGTTGTGTTCCCTTCATAGCACAACCTGTAATCCTCTAGCTAGTTCATATGTTTTCCTCTTTATTGAAGATCACTTGTGCATTACTATGGGAACAGAGACCTTGGCTGCTTTGCTTCCAGCTGTATCTCCAGGGCCTAGAGTGGTACCCGGCACACAGTAGTGTTCAGTAAATATTTCTTGGGTGAATAAATAAATGAACACACCGTCACCATCAGACACTTACTGAATTTATTTATAAAGTCAAACAAGAACCAATCTTCTCCCTTCCCAATTAAAAACAGACTTAGCTTTCAACTCCAGCTTTACAGCATATACATGTAAATGATTCTCTGGAAGAAAAATAGCTCACTGTTCTGACCATATAGGGGAGGCAAAGGAGTGCGATGATTAAGGGCCTAGGTTTGGGAATCAGACACAGGGATTTTGACCCAGGCTCTTATTAACTACTACTAACTTATTAACTTATTACTTATTAACTCTAGATGACCTTGCATGAGAAACCTCTCTGGTCCCCACAGCCCACATCTGCAACATGGATTAATAATGATGCCCGTGCTTTATGGGTTTTGTGAAAATTATAAGAGATAATGTCACAGAGAGTTTAGGGTGGTGCTGGCTCTATAGATGGCCGTGATTACGCGTGCCTCTCCTTCAGGGCTCCCTCTCACCTTTTCTTCATTTTCCCTTTCTCCCTTTAATGCTCCTGAACGTGAGCTGCTCAGCAAAGCCCCCAGGGAGAGGCTGGATCCATGTGGTGCAGACAGGATGTTAGATGTTACACAGTCGTGTTTACTCAATAAAGCCAAGCCTGCACTAATCATCCCTGGCATTTCTGTACAATCCCCTGTCAAATACACACGATAACGTTAACGTGGGGTTAGCCGTTCCCTCTTCCCTAGAGCAGTGCTGGTATTTGCTAAGCGATGACAGCAACAGGGAAGGTGACCTTTCCCAAACCTCAGGTATACCAGCACGCCAGGCCAGGTTGGCATGGCCTTCCTGGAGCCTAGACCAGGTAGTTCTTCCCACCCCTCTCTTTGTGGACCTAAGTGATACTCAGGGTGACTTGCCTAAGGAAACCTTGTGCTAAGAGAAAACCATCCACTTGTTCATGTCTTCATGTACCAGTGGTCCATTGAGTAGTGAGTGGGCTCCTGCTGCAGGAGTCTGATGGGGGGCACAAGGTGGCCCCCACCCCCTAAGAGCTTCCTGTGGGCTGGCAAGTAGGTGGCCAAGTTCCCGGCAAGGCCGAGTGCCTAGAATTGGCAATGTGCTGAAGAAACAGAAATGCTGGAGGTGCCAGTAGCGACAGCAATTTATTCTGAATGGGGAGCTTAGGAAGAAGCATGTGAGATGAACCTTGAAGGAGGAAGAGAGTGTCTATGAGCTGAGCAGTGCGTGAGAAAGTAGCTGGAGCTGCTGGGTGAAGGCATGGCTCACGGGAGCACCTAGGGACTCTGGCCAACATGGCAAGCCTGAAGACACACTGCAGGTCAGATATCGCAAATCTGTGGGGGAAATTTGCCAGTACAATGATGGGCCTTTTGTAAAACTGTACCCATCAGCTTCAACACAGAGAAAATACATATCTGGCTTAATTATTCCTAATTCTCCTTTCCCCAGTGAATGGACTGAGCTGTCTCTTTAGCATTCCACTTGCCTGACTGCTGGGAGAGTTTTCTATGGCATATGCCAGCAATCTCCAAAAGTTTGTTTCATGAAATGCTAGTCTTTTGAGATATCCTTGGAAAAAGTCACCCACGATAAAATATGTTTGGGAACTGTGAACTGCCCAATACCTTCTGAATTCATCAGCATTAGCAGAACAGATGTTCTCAGAGGCTCCAAATTACAGATAATCTCTTTAGGTCTGCCTCAACCTAAGCACCTTCCTGACGTAATTTGATCAGGTAGACTTCCTTTTCCTGCAATACCAATGAACTGCCCATGGACCTCATGGGGACAGATGTCATGAAATGCTTATCTAAAATGACTCTTGTGACCCCACAGTGGAACTCTAATCTTAGGTCAGTTCAGTGTTACTTGGTAATCACCAGGGGCCCTCTCCATGGGTAAGTGGGTGCTGGTTTTCCAGTAAGAAGACTCCCAATGAATCCCACAAGGAGCTGTTTCTTATGAGGCTGGCAGCCGGTGTGAATGATAAGTGGGCAAGTTACTGGGTACATAGGAACATGGTCCTGGAAACCCTCATGTGTGCCAGCCCCCCACCCCACACTGCTAAATGCTGGTCTCCATGGAGAAGACAGATGCCTAAAAGAGCTGGAAGTAGGCTCTGTAATGCCATTATAGCCTTACTGGTGCTAGAGATATACCCGACCACCCTTAGCTGATCTATCTACCAGGTGAGAAAGGGGAGGCAAAGCCATGGCCCAGGTGCCACGCAGCCTTGCTCTGGCCATCACCATGGAAACCACCCCCTCACACCCACCGTGGAGTAAGGAGATGGTAATGAGACAGCTGCTGTATATTAAACACAAGTGCAGACAGAGGCGGAGTTGGCCGTGCAGGGAGATGAGTGATGGAAGAGGCACCTCAGAGGATGTGAGATGATGCATCGCAGGAGGGGCAGGACCATCACAGGCGCGCACTCACATCGGGACTTGGATGTCTGAGCACTGCCCACTTTTGGTAGCTCTGTGATGCTCCTCCATACTTGGCTACCGCAGTACATAAGTAATTGAATTTAGATTGCTCGTATTTGGCTCCCAGTCCTTACTGAGACCTGCACTAAACTAAGAATCAGAGTGTGTGATGTGTCAGATCAGTTCTTCCGTGACTGTGCCCCAAACCACTGTCAGTTTGTTCCTGCTGAGCCTCCCCCATACACTCCAGGTTTCAGCCAAGGACAACCCTCTACATCTGGAGCCCACAATCCTGCCTCTGTACCTCTTCACATGCCCTTCACACCCAAGATGCCCTTTTCTCTCTTACCCATCTGATAAGGACCCAGGAATCCTGCAAGTCCAACTCCATGGCAACTCTAAACCCATGCCATAACTGACCATGCTCTCCTTGAAATACTGTCTATTCTTCCGTAACTTCTGCTCATCGTTTGGGTCAGAGCTTGAGCATCGTCTTTCCTGGAACATCTTCCTTGATGTTCCAAGGTGACCGCTGGAGTTCACACTTCTCTCTCCACACACTCGTTGATCGGCCTGTCAGTGTCTATTCGCCTGCCTGTCCTCCCCTTTAGAGTAAGCTCGGCACGGATGTTAGTACCAGCACTGCCCATAGACCAGGCACAGAGCAGATGCTCAACAAACATCTTTACCTGAGCGGAGAGATGGTGGAAGGAGGGGGCTTGAGGGAGGGGGACGGGGGGTCGAGGCAGGACTGATGGAGGCGGGTGGTGGAAGGTGGGCACAGACCTGAGAACTGAACGGCGAAACCCTGCTTGCTGGTGAAGAAGTCGGTGCTGAACTGCAGAACGACGGAGTTGAAGGTGCTGTGCAGGTCCTTGGGCAGGGCCGGGCCACTGAGCTCCTTCAGCAGGACCCCACTCTCCACCGGCCCATCCCAGATGCGCAGAACGTCGTGGACCTCCTCCGTGTCGAACACCAGGAAGTGGAGCCTGCATGGAAAGAAGAGGCAGGTGGTCATGCAGGGCTCAGCCCCTTCTTTCCAGCGGTTTCCAGTCAGGGCAAGTCATACACTGAAGAAAGACTTGCAGGAAGGAACAGGAAGCGATGTTTGGCAGTGATGCTCTCAACTTCCGTCTAGACTGCTCTGCCCACTGGGGGTCACTAGAAATGGGGACAAGAGCGAGGGAGGCTAGATTTTGTGCATCTTGTTTATTACGATGGAGCCTCCTGTTGCCGTCTCCTCAACTCTACACAGCAGTCCCCAGACCTCCCTCCTGAGTCTAGTCTGGAAAGAGATGCTGAGAAGGCAAAGTAGGGGATAAAGCATATAGGGAAAAAACAAATACTTGGTCAAAATCCCAGCAAGTTATTTATGGATACTGACAAACTGACTCTAAAGTTTACATGGGGAGGCAAAAGGCCTGAGAGAGCCAGAAGTACTGAAGAACAGGTCTGAAGAACTGACACTGTCTGACATCAAGACCTCCTAGCAAGCTACATTCATCAGGACAGGGTGATGTCAGTGATGTAATAGACAAGCAGATCAAAAGTCCAGAAATAGACCCATATTAATATAGTCAACTGATCCTTAACAAAGGGGCAAAGGCAATGCAATGGAGCAGAGGGCCTTTTCAACAAATGGTGCTGGAACCATTGGACAGCCACGTGTCAAAATGAACCTACACACAGACTTTTACCCTCCACAAAAATGAACCCAAATAGATTCCAGACCTAAATGTAAAGGTAAAATTATAAAACTCTCAGAAGATCACATAGGAGAAAACTCAGATGACCTTGATTACGGTGATATAATACTAGATACGATACCACAGACAAAATCCATGAAGAAAGCAAGTGATAAGGTTGACTTCATTAAAATTAAACGTTGCTGTCCTGCAGAAGATAAGATACTAAAATCCGAGGATGCTCAAGTTCTTCATACAGCGTGGCCTAGTATATGCACAGAACATCCTTCTGTATGCTTTGAAAAACTTTTAGATTACTTGCAATACTTAATACAAT
Source organism: Moschus berezovskii (assembly GCF_049115385.1). NCBI lineage: Eukaryota > Metazoa > Chordata > Mammalia > Artiodactyla > Moschidae > Moschus > Moschus berezovskii. Next base: position 8,523,084 of record NC_142463.1, read on the forward strand.
GTAAATGCTATGTAAATAGTTGTAAATAAATGTAAATGCCATGTAAATAGTTGCCTGTGCAGGGCAAATTCAAGTTGGCATTTTGGAACTTTCTGGATCTTTTTTTTTTTTTTACCGTATTTTCCATTTGAGGTTGGTTGAATCTGTAGATCCTGAAAATGTAGATACGGAGAGTCAAATGTATAAAACTTAACAGTAAGAAAATAAATAATATGATTAAAAATGGGCTAAACCTTATCAGATACCTCACCAAAGAAGATATATTAATAAAAATGGCAAATAAGCATATGAAAAGATGTTCTACATCGTATGTCATTGAAAAGTGCAAATGAAAAAATAAAGAAGTAAGACACCACTACACACCTATTAGAATCCAGAACACTGACAGTACCAAAAGCTGATGAGGGTGTGGGGCAATGGGGACTCTCATCATTGCTGGTGGCAAGACAAAATGGTACAGCCTCTTGGGAAGACAGTTTGGCAGTTTCTTACAAAACTAAGCATATGCTCTCTGGATTGTATTGTGCCCCTCAGTATTTACCCAAAGGAGTTGAAAACTGATTTCTACACAAAACCCTGCACACTGTGGTTGGGGCAGCTTCATTCACAATTGCCAAAACTTGGAAGCAACCAGGATGTCCTTCAGTAGGTGAATGGATAAATAAACTATGGTAATCCACACAACAGAATATTTTTCAGCCCTAAAAAGATAGGAGCTATTAATCCATGAAAAGACATACAGGAACCTTAAATGGATATTACTAAGTGAAAGAAGCCATTCTGAAAAAGCTACATACTGTATGATTCCAAATATACAATATTCTGAAAAAGGCAAAGCTATGGAAATAGCAAAATGATCAGTGATTGCCAGAGGCCAGGTCAGGGAAAGGGAAGAACTGGTGAGCGCAGAGGTCTGTCAGAGCAGTGGAAGTACTCTTATGATACTGCAATAGTGGATACATGTCATTACACATTTGCTCGAGCCTTTAGAATAATGGGCATGAAGAGTGAACCCTAATGTCCACGATGGACTTTGGGTGATAATGACCTGTCAGTGCAGGTTCATCAACTGTAACAAATGTGCCGCTCTGATGGGGCATACTGGTAACAGGAGAAGCTGAGCATGTGTGTGGCAGAGGGTCAGTGGGAAATCTCTGTACCTTCCTCTCAGTTTTTCTGTGAACCTGCACATGCTCAGTTGCTCAGTCGTGTCTGACTCTTTGCAGCCCCGTGGACTATAGCCCACGAAGCTCTTCTGTCCATGGGATTCTTTGAGCAAGAATACTGGAGTGGGTGCCATTTCCTCCTCCATGGGATCTTCCTGACCCAGGGGTTGAACTCTCATCTCCTGTGGCTCTTGCACTGGCAGGGAGATTTTTTTTTTTTTTTACCACTCGAGCCACCTGGAAGCGTAAACCTGCTCTAAAAATCTAAGTCTTAAAAAAAAAAGTGTGTGGTGGGGAGCAAAGGTCATAGGTAACGTTAGCATCTTTGGGAAGCTGCTCCAGATGCAGTGGGGGCAAGGGTAAGCCTACATCTTTGTATCCCAGAGTAAAACTTGGATACCAGCCTGTCTCTCTGTTTCTCTCTCCTAATCACTTTTTAATTTAAATTTTGAAATAATTTTAGACTTATAAAAAAGTTGCAAAGATAATACAGAGAATGCTTACAGAGCCCTCAGCCCCTCTGCCATTGTTAACATCTTACATTCCCCTGTGTACATTTGTCAAAGTTAAGACACCAACACAAGCACATTGCTGTGATCCCAACTCCAGACTTGACCTGGACTTCACCAGTGTCACCACTGGTGTCCTTCTTCTGTTCCAGGATCCAAGCCATTTATCACTGTTGGTGGTTTGGATGCTAAGCTGTGTCTGACTCTTGCGATCCATGGACTGTAGCCTGCCGGGCTCCTCTGTCCATGGGATTTCCCAGGCAAGCATACTGGAGTGGGTTGTTATTTCCTTTTCCAGAGGATCTTCCCGACCCAGGGACTGAACCCCGGTCTCCTGCATCCGCTTCTGGATTCTTTACCGCTGAGTCACCAGGGATTCTCTCCACTTATCACTCTATCTGTTTAAAAATGTCTTTTAAAATTATAAAAATAAGACATGCTTGAGGCAGAAAAAGGGCTAACAATATACAGATGTCTTGAATTTAAAAAAAGGCTCACATCAACCAATCTGTTCTCTAGAACTTTCCACTTGATTTTAGGTGTGCTACACATTCTTCCAGATTTTTTTCAATGTGGACACATACATCCCCCGCCATGGGGACTCTATTTTACATAGTTTTATGTAACTTTCTTCACTTAATACTATATAATAGAAAGCTACATCTCCCTTCATATTTTCCCTATAGAAAGGTATATGGCTATATTTCACTATTTCATATAATACTGCAAGGAACATAACCATCTTCATGTAGTGTTTTTCATTTATGTTAAGATTTCAGTGGGATTGTAGGGATAATTTGGGGGTGAATGGGTATATATTTAAAATTATTAATAAAAAACCTGATAAATTATTCTCTTAAGTAATTGTGTCACCTTACATTCCCACTGAACAGTGTTCATACAACTCTTCTCTCTAAACTTCCCCTTACTAACATCAGATATTACAATGTAAATATATTCTATATTAAAATACTTGCCCATCTGCTAAACTGAAACGGAATTGCACTAGAGTTTTAAATTTAGATAATTTAGTAAGGTTGCATATCTTTGCATATATTTATTGGTCATTTGTATATATTCACACCTCTTATCCATCTTAATTGAGTTATTTGTCTTTATAAATTCTGTTCACACATTATAATTTTTAAATGTTTATTATCCTTATATACATATAGTCCTTTTTATATATTTGTTGCTAACATTTTTTCCTAGCATCTGGTGTCCCTTTTCCTTTAAATTTTGTTTGTGGTGTCTTTTTTGGTATAGGAGCTACTCATTCTATGTAATCAAATATGTTAATATTTTCCCTTAGGGATATTGAATGTCATGATAGGCTTGGGCAAACCCACTTCTTCTCCCAATAGTTAAAAAGCAAAACTTTAATATTTTCTCAGAACTTGTATAGTTTAATTGTTCAAGGGTTATAGGTTCATGATTTTCCCAAATGGGCTACCTACCCAAATTAACCTCTTCCATAATCTATCTAAATGCTCAGCTTACTTCTTTCTTCATGTGACGAGTTGACTCACTGGAAAAGACTCTGATGCTGGGAAGGATTGGGGACGGGAGGAGAAGGGGACGACAGAGAATGAGATGGCTGGATGGCATCACCGACTCGATGGACATGAGTTTGAGTGAACTCCGGGAGTTGGTGATGGACAGGGAGGCCTGGCGTGCTGTGATTCATGGGGTCGCGGAGAGTCGGACACGACTGAGTGACTGAACTGAACCTTAGTTTATTGATTTGTTCACCACCCCGCTCCCCAACAAGAACATGACTTTCATGTGTGGGGCGATGTCCCGTTCACCATGGTAGCCCCGTACCTGGGCTAGGCCTGACCCTTCCAATGATGCTCACAAGTACGTGAATGAAGAGCACCTGGGACTGGTAACCCGGGCTCGCTCTCAGGTCTGAAACCTTGACCATGGGATCTGAGTCGAGACTCTTCTCCATTACTGGGCTCCCTCCCCAGTGAAACAGAATTCAACTTGAGGTACCCGGAGCACAGCTACTTGGCTGACTTCAGTTTTCAGTCTCATATTTTGATAATTCTTACAAGGCAAGTTCCCCTTCATATTCCCTTCCCCCCAAAAATTTCTTAGCTAATTTCCCAAATTTACTCTTTCAAGTTCCGCCTGATCCCATGGATACTATGGTTGAAACTGCACATATTTATTGATGGATTTGGGCAAATTGATATCTTTACTTATTTCCCCCAGCCAAGAACACTGTAGATGCCTAAACTTATTTAGGGCTTAGTTTCTATATTCTGGTAAGGTTTCATGGTTTCCCTCTTTGTACTCTTCCTTTTAAATTCATTTTCTTAGTTTTCAGCTCCATTGTGAGTGGAATTTAATTACCAGTTAAGTATTTATTGTTGGATATGTGTGTGTATTTCTTGCTTTTAGTCACCAGTTAAATTCCAGCAGGATTCAAGCTAGTTCTTAGATTTCCTAGATAAACCCTTTTATAGGTACAAGTGGAGCTTCCTCAGTACCAGAGCTGTGGGGGTTTCTTCGATGGCCATGTTCTAGGCCCCCTGGCAGGCCTCCCCTCCAAGGGCTCCTGCCAGAGTGAAGACAGAGGGGCTTCTCTTCAAGGTGTTTCACGAGCAACAGGCCGGCAGCCTGGGGGCCCACACTTGACTGAACAGGAGAAGGAGCCCCCCAGCAGTCAGAGCAAACAAATGTCCTCCCTGCTGTGCTAAGCTGCCCTGGCTTCTCTGCTTCCTCCGTGGTCCGTGATGCAGTGGGAGATCGACACCACCCACCAGGGCAGACCATGCGGTAGCCGTGGGGAACTGCTGTACGTGCTCTCGGGGAAGGGAGGCTCTCACGGACCAGGCGTGTCAGGGGATGGAGGAGGAGGTGAGGCTTGGAGTCTGGGGGGCATGAAAGGGAGGGTGTCTTCTTTGGATGCAGTAACACAAACAGGACCCAGAGGGGAGGTTAAGGTGCCCGGAAAGGACAGGGACTCCCACACTGGCCTTCCGGGGGGCGTGTGAGGATGTCAGACAGAGCTGGATTGAGAGGGACTCAGGATTAGCTGGCAGAGTTTGGGTTTAATCCTCCTCTGGTTAGAGACCGACGTCCCTGTGGGTGAATAATGGAAAGAATGAGTGATTTGAAGAATCAGAAATGAAGCCTCAGGGGCCAGACTGATGGGACGTGTGAAAAGAGACTCCGGAGAGTAAGCAGAAACGAAAGGAAACACATCTATACAGCAACCACTGTGTCCAAGGCAGCGTCAGCTGATCCCATCTAGTCCTCGTGGGTATCTACACTTTGTAGGTAGCATCACTGTCCTCTTTAAAAACGAGAATACTGAGGTTCCGAGACATTAAATAACTCGCTCAAGGTCAGGGGCTGGTCAGAGAGCAAGCCAGAACCACATTCTATAATTACAGTCCAGGTCAGACCTTGGCACTTGCTCTCTTTCCCCCAACAACACCACCTGCACCTTCAGAAGGAAGAGGCTGTGCCGAGAGCCATGCCTGGCCCCGTCGGTGATCAATAGTTTACATGTGAACGAGACATAAGGTTAAGGGGCTGATATGCAAGACCTGGAATTAAAAGCGCCAGTTCATTGCATTCGGCTTAATTGGTCTGATAATCAGACAAAGTCAAAGGTTTGGCACTGATGAGGTCAACAGAGGTGAGAGGAGGAGGCCCGAGGCGGAGGAGGACCCTGAGGTCCTTTGCAAGCAGCAGCCATGCTGCTTGGCAATGGAGAGGAGGGCAACTGAAGTTCCAGACCTCTTGCTGCCTTTGTTTATGTAAACACCTCCTGGATGCTGGGTGCTGGGAGATAAAGGCGAAGAGGACCAACAGGGTGCCCTCTGCCAGTTGTCTCTGGAAATGGGCAACCCTCCCGCACACACACACAACCCCACCAGAACGGCTGATGGCACACAAGATGGAGGAAACAGCAGAGCACCGAGTTAGAGTCATCGGGTTAGACAGACTGGCCAGGAAGACCTCTCCGAAGAAGCGACATTTAAGGAAGAGGAAAGGCTCAAAGGGAGGCAGCCGCATGGCGAGCTGGACAGGGCAAGAGGTGGGAGGACGCTTTCAGTGGATAAAGGGCAGCTTGGGCAAAGGCTCCTATAGGGAAGCAGCTTGGAGCATCAGAGCAGCAGAGAGACCGTCGAGGCTGTCCCTGGCCCAGGAGAGGCAGGCAGAGGCCAGGTCTGCTGGGGCCTGCGGTTCGGAGAAAATGTTAGATTTTACTCAATGGATGAAGGAATGTCATGGAAAGACTTTAAGCTGAGGCCTTCCAAGGTCCCATTCTCATTTGAAGATCATTCCCGTGGCTGAATAAGAACAGCCTGGCAAGGGCAACACCGGATGCGGGGAGATTAGCTCAGGGGCTGGCGACCTCTTTCATGATACATCCTTGAAGCTAGTCAGGGGCTTGGCCAAGCCAGCCACGTGTATTAAGACTCTTATTGAAGACATTTTTCATCCCATAGAAACCTAAGTCTAATAAAATGCTAATTAGAGGTTGTCATTGATAAGGGTACTTTTGGACCCAAGCGGACATTTGGGTTTGCCTAAGCAGCCCCCCTGCAGGTGACCATCCGGTCTCCTTCTGGCTTCTTCCATACTGAAAATCATCTGGGGATCCCATGCCCACCAAGCTGTGGGAAGGTGATCCTTCATCTTGACACCTTGCCCGTTTGTGCACTTGTTTCTTTGGGCCTCAGACACAACACCCAGCACGGAAGAGGGAGGGGCGTGCACATCACGCTCTGGGCCGAGAGCTGCTGAAACGTGGAAGGCTGTGTCTTTGCCCTGGAGGCTGCCGCTGTTTATTGAAAGACACACACAACATAATAATACGTGCAGGAGATGCTAAATGCGTGGGATAAATAAAGTCCCATCGAAATAACCAGAGGAAGAAGAGAACTGATCCTGTGCTGGAAATCTATGTGCCAAGTACTTTGTGCATATTGTCTGACACGCTCATGACAAGCCTGTACACTGGAGCCTCTTTTTTGCCATCTTGCTGAAGCGGGAACTAGAGTCCCCAGGGGTTAACTGGGATGACTTGCTGGGGGCCAGGGGTGCATCAAACAGCTCATAGGGTCAGAGGTGGTATTCAAACCACGTCTGTCTGGCATCAAAAGCCTTTTGTTGTCTTCTCCTAATTGAGAGAGGCAAGGAAAACTTCAAGGAGGAGATGTCTTTGAAGCAGTTTTGGAGAAAGAAAAGCAAAGCACAGGGAGAGTGAGACAGGAAGATGATTGGGGGAGAGAGAGAGAACGGTGTTACAGAGGCAGACACAGACAAGCGAGCAATTGGCCTTTCTGCTCCCAGACTCCTTCCTACCCCTTCAGGCCACCTTTCCCACCAGGGCCAGCTGATTTTTCTGAACCGCATATCTGACTGGTCATCCACCTTCTGGCAGGCTTCCTAGGGGATAACTGCCTCCTCCTCATCCTCTCAGGCTTCACGCATTTCTTTCCCTTCTCTGGCTCTGGGGACTTCCCTCTGCCCAGATGTTTCCAACACCTGCATGTGCCCGCACACCACCTGTAGTGGCTTGCCTGGTCTCCCACCAAAAGACCTGTTCAGGTCCTAATCTCCCGTCCTGGTGAATGTAACCTTATTTGGAATTAGGGTCTCTGTAAATGTCATCAAGTTAAGATCTGGAGTAGGGTGGGTCCTGAGTCCAGTGCCTGATGCCTTTCTAAGAGAAAGGAGAGGGAGATTTGGAAACAGAGGCATCAAGGAGACGCAGGGACGAGCACCATGTGAAGACGGAGGCAGAGATCGGAGAGATGTGTCCACATGCTAAGGAAGGCCAAGGATTGCTGGCCGCTAACTACCAGGAGCTGGGAAATGACACAGATCCTTCTCTAGAGCTATTGGAGGTGGTGTGACCCGATGCACTTCTTGGTTTTGGATTTCTAGGCTCTAGAAGTGTTTGAAAATAAATTTCTGTTGTCGTTTAGTTTGTTACAGCAGCCCTGGTAAACTAATACACCATCTGGCTAACATGTCTTAGTAGATACCCCACCTCCAGTTAGGGAGCTTTCCCACTGGCTTCTCCGTATCCTCCCCAGGGCCCCGGTCTGGTGAGATGCTCCTCTATCCGCTCCTGTGTGTCAGAGCCAGCCTGTCTTCCTGACCTGTCTGGCTGAGTTCCTCAACTGCTGTGTTTGTGTCTCCTTCACGTCTGTATCCTTAGCACCCAGGACCAGGCCTAATCTACACTAAGATTCTGGTTTGGCTGAACTGATGAATGAATGAATGGCTCACCAGCGTTCAGGGACGCCCACAGTTCAGCCAAACTCACCCACAGTCCTTGCTGTGTGTATCACTTGACGAGGGGCAGCTTAAATAGGAAGATACTTCTTATTTCACTACAGGCGCTGACATCTCCCTCTACTACCTACATCCAGCCCCTGGAATCTCACAACTATGTCTTTGGCATCCTATAGCCACCAAAGAGACAGGACCAAGCTGCATGGACCCTGGGCCAGAGCTGACTTTGTTTAAAACCAGGAGACACAGATGCTGCGGCCATGGTGTCACACTCTCCAAGTACAGCTCTACGAGTCTTCTGACCAATATGCATACATCCAGTCAACGCATAGCAGGTGCTGGGTCCGTATACATGCCAGGCACTGGTGACACAGGCAAGAACATGGCTTGTTTCTGCCCCTAAGTGTGCTGTGATGCGTGCTATGGCACAGATAGGCAAAGAGAAGGCCCCTACCTCAGGCCGAGGGGCGAGGCAAGGCCCCTGGAGGAGGGGACAACTAGGCTGAATCTTGAGAGATGAACAGGACGTGTCCAGATGAAGGGCTTTCCAAGGACTGTGACAAAGAAAGGGAATGGTCAGACAGAAGAGAGGCTGCTCAAGGACATGGATGGGATGGGCAGATGGGCACGCCCAGGACACTACAGGTTCTTCAGGAAGACAAGAGCATGAGTGCGGGTGGGTGAGACCTAAAGCTGCGGGTTAGGACAAACCCAGCCAGTGGGTAGGCAGTGTGAGCAGCACACAGGGAAGGGAGTCCTGCAGACACAGCGCGTTAAGGATGAACAGAGGAAGAGAAACCCATGAAGGTGACCCGGAACGAGGAGTGGAGGAAGTAGAAGGTACACCAGAAAAAGGTGCATCCCGGGGAGTCAGGAGAGGAGACAGCCTCAGGGCAGGACCGTGCTGTCTGAGCCGCGAAAGAAGGCAAGACAGGCATGGCCCCTGGGGTCCTGGAGAGAGGAGTTTCCATGGTGCTGGGGTAGGGCTGCGGTAGGGGGCTGGGAGCCCTGTTCCCACAAAGGAGGACCTTTGGGTTGGTCTTGGTGTTCCAAGTCTGCCTGGAATGCAGCCTGGGCCTTCCTGATAGCTGACAAGTATACCAGCTCAGCTCACCAACCCCGCGGGTCTCTTTCCCATTCCCCTGGGGGCTGCCTGGAAACTGCTTGCTTTCTCTCTGGGGCTCGATCTTCATTTCCGATTGGCTGACGCTCTTTTTAACTCCAGGGTGCCAGGACTGTAGGACCAATCCCGTTCTGGGGTTTCTTTCTACAGAGTCCCACTTTCTGTCACAGTGTCCTGACAGCAGGTCCCCAGGTGAGGGGTGTCCCCACCTGACCCTCCCTCCCTTACCTCTGCCCACCAGTCTACCGCGAAGATTCCCCCTGGGCTTTGTGGATAAGGTTCATGGCACTCAGCTTCAACCACTGCCAGAACTTTCATCTCAAAAGCTAGGAGAGCATCGAATTGTCATTGTAGGAGGCTACACTCCTCAGATGCTGTCTGCAGGCAGACTTGAGTCTGGTCCTCAGCTCTCAGTTTCTGAAGGAAACTTGAAACAGTGGGCGTTTCTTGGGTACTTCCCACCTCCATCATTTGTGTCCATCACATATTAGAAAGATGCATAAACAAGAAAAGACTTAAAAAAAAAAATCATCTCATTTTTATGTCGATTTCACTTGCCTTCCGACTAGCCCCAGAACACAAAAAGGGTTTCAGGTGCTTTCAAGTCATCACCACTGCGTGAACACAGTGGATGCTGCACCAAGAACAGTTGTAACAACGGATCATCAGGGGAAAACAGCATGAGAAAGAACAGCTGCTGCAGGGGATGGGGGTCAGAAATCACTCCTGTCCCCAAATGAGAATGCAGCTTAAATTATCCTCAGTGACATTGGAAATTACAAGAAGAAAATAATACTTGTTTTACAAAATGCCCCCCTCTGAGCTACGGCACTGCAAACCAACAATTAAACCATGATGATAATGGCAGACAATAATAATTAAAGCGTTGTGCCATCCAAAGAGCAAAAACTGAGAAGACGGACCAAAGCCCAAAGCACGAATTAGTGTCTACAGCAGAATTAGAGGCCCTCCTTTCCTGCTGCCAGCTGGTCTTCAGCAGTCACAAAGATTCTTCTTTTGTTATTTTCCGAAGTGAAAGAACGGGGTTTAGGTCACTGAAGAAGCTGCAGTGACTGGTGTTCCGGGAGGTCGGGGCTGCACACAAATGCAGCACTTAGGCTACTGCCTTGTTTCACTCTTCCTTGCCAAGTAACCTTGGACCATTTGTTCTCTCGTCATCATCACCCTGTAAATGAAGGCTCTGTGACTGCCCATCATTAACCAGAACTGCCCTGGAGGCATCAGGGATTCTTTGAGGGCTGGAGTGTTTTTGTCCTTCTTGGAAGAAATGTTTTCCATGAAACAGAAGCTCTGCTTTCTAAAGAGGCTCTAAAAAGTAGATATGGAGTCAGAGACTTGGGTTCAGACATTTAATACTAGTTTAGTTCAGTTCAGTTCAGTTTAGTTGCTCAGTCGTGTCCAACTCTCCATGACTCCATGAATCACAGCACGCCAGTACTTGATAGTTAATTGAGTGACCTGGCAGAGCCACCGTTTACTCCTCTGTAAAATGGCAGTAACATTATCATAAAGTACCTAGTAATGTCTGATATATAGCATAAAATCAAAAAATGGTAAATCACCTAAAACAAATTCAAGTTTAGTTCTATTTATTTAATTGACTCCACTAAGAGAGATGCGTCTTCCCTGGTGGCTCAGAGGTTAAAGCGTCTGCCTCCAATGCGGGAGACCCGGGTTTGATCCCTGGGTTGGGAAGATCCCCTGGAGAAGGAAACGGTAACCCACTCCAGTATTCTTGCCTGGAGAATCCCATGGATGGAGAAGCCTGGTAGGCTACAGTCCACGGGGTCGCATAGAGTCGGACACGACTGAGCAACGGAACGGAAGAGAGATGCATTAAAGTCTTCTATGATTGTCAGTTTCTTCCTGTTTTCCTGACAGATATTGCTTTATGTTTTCTTGTTAACAGGTTAAGTGAAAGTGTTAGTCACTTAGTCATGTCCGACTCTTTGTGACCCCATGGACTGTAGCCCACCAGTCTCCTCTGCCTGTGGGGTTTTCCAGGCAAGAATACTGGAGTGGGTTGCCATTTCCTTCTCCATCTTGTTCGGTTATTTGGTGCATAAAGATCCATGACTGTTGGCATAATTGTGGACTAAGCATTTTATCACATTTTATTTGGTCTATATGTGTGTGTGTGTGTGTGTGCTCACGCATCTCCTGCATTAGCAGACAGATACTTTACCACTGAGCTACTAGGAAAGCCCTATATGTAGGCAGCACCTGTCTGGGCTCCCCGTGTTATACAGCAACTTCTTTATTTATGTGTGTTTTCAGGCTATTCCTTTGCTCTAATTTCACGTATTTTATTTTTCTTCTGTTTAGCGGCGTCTTTCTCCTTTATGTAACTTGATAATCTTTTTCTTACAACATGGAAGTTTAACTCGTGGGACCAGTTCATGGCTCCTTATATCTCCCTCCCGCCCACAGACTGATCAGTAAATGCTCCACATGTAACTGTAGAGGCTTCCTTTTCCTGGGTATTCTCCCCTTGGGGCCTGCCTCTGGGATGCCCACACATCAGTTTGCCCACTCCTTTTGCAGACTCTTAGCTCATCATTTCAATCTTACACCCTGCTCTCCCACCTGACCTTGCTTCTTGGTTGATCCTTCAGTCGTTTCCCACTCTCTCCTCCAATTCCTGAGCTCTTGCAGCCTTGGCCTCTCCAAGGACCATCTCGTCTCTTCCCATCTCTTCTACCTTATACCATGCAGCAGTCAGACAAAAGGGAATTTAGACTCATTATCAGAACTGCCATGCTTGTTCTTCAAGCAGCGATGGTGTTATGTGTCCATCGACTCGTGCTTCTTCTTCCTCCTGGGCACAACCTCTCTTATAATTAGGTGAGCTGGGAAATGTGTTCTGGTTAATGGGATATGGAGGAAGAGCTGACTCTTAAACAAATTTGTTCCATTCTCTAATGCCTTCTCTTCCCTTACTCCGTTGGCCAGATTTGAGGGTGCACTGGAGGATGGTGGGGCTCTCACGTGGAAGGAGCCGAGAGCCTTGAATTACTCTGTGGAGGAGGCATCCCTGCCCACACATACCCAGGGCCCTGCTCCCTGCTGCAGACCAGCATGGGATTGCGAAGTGAGTGAAAATTGAACCTTAATTGTGTTAAAACACTGAGATTTGGGGGTTGTTTGTTACCTCAACTAACTGTTGGACTTCCATGGTGACTCAGATGGTAAAGAATCTGCCTGCAACATGGGGGATCGATCCCCGGGTCTGGAAAATGCCCTGGAGAAGGGCATGGCAACCCACTGCAGTATTTTTGCCTGGAGAATCCCATGGACAGAAGACTGGTGGGGCTCAGTCCAAAACACTAAGATTTGGGGGTTATTTGTTACATCAGCTGACTACTCCTGCTGACTAATACAGGTTTATCGTCATTGTTCCATTTCACGCTTTCGTTTACTATGTTTTCTTGCTGTTTCCTTCTTCTCTCGGTAATGTGTCTTGGTTTTCACACTTCCTTCAGTTCAGTTCAGTCGCTCAGTCGTGTCCGACTCTCCGCGACCCCATGAACCACAGCACGCCAGGCCTCCCTGTCCATCACCAACTCCCGGAGTTCACTCAAACCCATGTCCATTGAGTCAGTGATGCCATCCAACAATCTCATCCTCTGTCGTCCCCTTCTCCTCCTGCCCTCAATCTTTCCCAGCATCAGGGTCTTTTCAAATGAGTCAGCTCTTCGCATCAGGTAGCCAAAGTATTGGAGTTTCAGCGTCAACATCAGTCCTTCCAATGAACACCCAGGACTGATCTCCTTTAGGATGGACTGGTTGGATCTCCTAGCAGTCCAAGGGACTCTCATGAGTCTTCTCCAACACCACAGTTCAAAAGCATCAATTCTTCGGCATTCAGCTTTCTTTATAGACCAACTCTCACATCCATATATGACCACTGGAAAAACCATAGCCTTGACTAGACAGACCTCTGTTGACAAAGTAATGTCTCTGCTTTTTAATATGCTGTCTAGGTTGGTCATAACTTTCTTTCCAAGGAATAAGCGTCTTTTAATTTCATGGCTGCAATCACCATCTGCAGTGATTTTGGAGCCCAGAAAATAAAGTCAGCCACTGTTTCCCTATCTATTTGCCATGAAGTGATGGGACCGGATGCCATGATCTTAGTTTTCTGAATGTTGAGCTTTAAGTCAACTTTTTCACTCTCCTCTTTCGCTTTCATCAAGAGGTTCTTTAGTTCTTCACTTTCTGCCATAAGGGTGGTGTCACCAGATTTGCAAAATAACATTTTGTTTTTAATACTACTTTAGGCATTTTTAAACACTTTCAAAACTATCCCTAAACTGGCATTTTCTCTAATTATCAAATTTAAGAAAAATAATATAACATTTCACTCTCCTTTATGTAAGACAAAAAAGCTAAAAAGACTTTATTTTCCTCTCTGTCTTCCTCCAACCGTCAAACCACTAATAATACAAGCAGGGACTGCTGCTGCTGCTGCTAAGTCACTTCAGTCGTGTCCGACTCTGTGCGACCCCATAGACGGAAGCCCACCAGGCTTCCCCCGTCCCTGGGATTCTCCAGGCAAGAACACTGGAGTGGGTTGCCATTTCCTTCTCCAATGTGTGAAAGTGAAAAGTGAAAGTGAAGTCGCTCAGTCGTGTCCGACCCTTAGCGACCCCACGGACTGCAGCCTACCAGGCTCCTCCATCCATGGGATTTTCTAGGAAAGAGTACTGGAGTGGCTTGCCATTGCCTTCTCCGAAGCAGGGACTAGAGACTCAAATTAAATATTATCTTTCACGATCTTCAATTCTTAGTGTAGTTTTTCCCTACACATCTCTGTAGGTCAAAAATTACATCTGCTTTAGTTTCTCCTGTGGCTGCTGTAACTAAGGACCATAAATGTGGTGACTTCATGAGAATTTGTTCTTTCACAGTTCTGGAAGCCAGAGGTCTGAAATCAGTACCACTATGCTGAAATTGGGCTTCTCAGGTAGCAACAGTGGTAAAGAACCCACTTTCCATTGCAGGAGATATGAGACACGGGTTTGATTCCTGCATTGGGAAGACCTCTGGAGTAAGCACGGCACCACTCCAATATTCTTGCCTGGAGAATCCCCATGGAGAAAGGAGCCCACAGTCCATGGGGTCATGATCAAAAGACTTAGCACACACACAAGCATGCTGAGATCAAGGTAGCAGCAGGGTTGCACTCCCTCCAGTCTCTAGGGGAGAATCTGTTCTTTGCTTCTTTCAATTTCTGGTGGCTGTCAGCATTCCTTGGCTTGAGGCTGCATCATTCCAATCTCTGTGTCTGTCTGTCTTCACATCCCCTTTTCCTCTGTACATATAAAATCTCCTCTGCTCCCTTCTTATAAGGATATATATGATTGCATTTAGGGCCCCTCCAGATAACCCACGATAATCTCCTCATCTCAAAACCTTTGATTTAATTACATCTTGCACAGGTCCTTTTTCCCAATGAGGTAACGTTTATAGGCTCCAGGATTTAAAACCTGTTAACTTTGGCAGTCTGCTGCCTTGTCTTTACAAGTTCTTTCAATAACTAGGGTGGGCAATTTTCTGTCGCTCTTGGGCATATTATATCCTGGCTGAATCAGTGATTCTTCAAAGGCTTTGACCATTGATGCTACAGAGAAGAAACTTCAAGAGGGCTGGAATAGTTTTGACTGTTTGTTGTAAGCTTTATCAGATGAGGACTGATTGCGTGCATACCTGTGTGTCTGTGTTTTGTCAAATGCTTATCATTATTATTATTATTTTTTTTGGAAAAATGGAACTGTTTCATTTTTCATCAAGTTGTATCTTACTCATTTTGCCTGGAACTCACCGAGTCCTTTCGATTCACCAAGGATAAGAGGAGTTTGCTATCATGTTGTGTGTTATTGCACCTTTTGTTAACGGTTCGATTTGTTAATTATTCTTCATTTACGGTGCTTAGACTAGTGCTCTGTCGTCCACATTCAGCAACTTTTCTTTCATTACTTCCCCACCTTCACCCACTTTCTCTGCAGTTTCAGAGAGATTCTCCAGCTTGTCTCCTGTTTCAATGCCTCTGTTTCTTATAAGGTAAATACTGTGATTACAAATTTTAATTTTTATTGTGTATTTAGTTTCTTTTCATTCTTCCCTTGTCTTTGTCACTGTCTTTCCAGCTCAGGAGCTTTCCTCCTCCGTTTTGCCATCCATTTTCTGCTATTTATCTTCCCTATTCCTGATGCTTAAACAAGAATATTATCTAGGACTTTCCTGGTGGCTCAGTGGTAAAGAATCCACCTGCCAATTCAGAAGATGTGGGTTCAATCCCTGATCGGGGAAGATCCCACATGCTGTGGAGCAACTAAGCCCATGCACCACAACAATTGAGCCTGTGCTTTAGAACCTGGGAGCCACGACCAACTGAGCTCATGTGCCTACAGCCTGTGCTCTGCAATAAAAGAAGACACTGCAATAAGAAGCCCATACACCAAAACTAGAAGGAAGCCCCTGCTTGCTACAATTACAGAAAAAATGTACACAGCAACGAAGACTCAACACAGCCTCCCCACCCACCAAAATAGAGTATTATCTATATACCCATTTAAAATTTCTTCTGCCTCCTACGGTAAAATGTTTTCAATGGAAAATGGTTATCTTTTTAAAAGAATGGTATGTTTTAAGTGGCATCACAGGTTTTTAATTTAATTTTTGCTTGTTTATTTTTTGAAAGGGAGAGATTTATACTGGTCCAACGTGGCACACCAACAAGGTTTGCATTTCTTTGGTTGAACTGTTTATTCTCTTCCTAAGAGATGCTGGAATTCATTTCTGGGCTTGTAAACTGGCAGTTAAATGGATGTATTCTGGCCAATTCAACTATTCAGTGAAGCTCAGCTGTATTATCATCTTTGGATAATTTGAAGTAGTTTGTGTTTCTTTTTCCAGAGGTAACCTATGAGAAGCTAAATTGCGAGAGAGCACCACCATTCTGAAAGCTACATTTATACCTACCAGGTTACCTACATCCTCTCCTTCAAACACTTCTGAGCTCCTTTTGATTATTCCCTGGTTTGCTGAAACCATAAATCTGACAAAGCAATACCCTAATGTGTTTGTGCTTATCTGTTCAGTTCCTTCAGGAGGTCAGTTCTTGCAGTGTGAGTACATGGACCTTCTCTGTTTAAGGTCTGACTTACTGTCACTGCATGAAAATAAACCTTCTGGAAGCTGCTAAACCTGCAGTTACAATTCCTGGCAAGAGCTGTGAACAGAAGCTTGACTTCTCGTGCCTCTGCCTCCTCGGGGCCAGCTGCCCGCTTGTTGAGTAAAGGGAAGCCATGCTGACCACAGTGGGGGATTGCTGCTCTCTGATTGATACGAAACTGCAGTGGGGGCATCTGGGCTTCAGGCACAGCCAGATGTTTCATCTAGTCCAGCGTCCTCCCAGGAAGACAAGCTCCACTGGGCAGCAGTTCTGGGTAATCAAAGCCATGGCCCCCCTCAGTAATCCTGCTGCTTCATAACCAACAGCCAAGAACAGAGTTTCCAGGTTGCCCTGGCATTAATCATTAAGAAGCACATCCACAGTTAAAAATCAACAGAGTAGGACTAGTATGACTAAATGGGCATTAAGAGCAGAAATCAGAGCTTCCAGGAACAAGGAGCTCCTCCATCCTCCAAGTTCCCCAGATCTCTTTATGGAAAGCACACCAGCAAAGGACTGTGTCTTACCCCTGCCTGCCTTCCCTTCTTAGAGCCGGCCACACAGAGCTCTCAGCCTCAACCTATACTCAGTTCTTCTGAGTGTAACCAGGACCCCTCAGATAGTTATACTCGATTCCTCCTTGGTTATCCAGCTAATGTGTCCTCTGCATTGCTGCCACTGAACCTCCTGAAGTGGAGACCATCATGACCACCAGACAATGAGTGAAGCAGCTGTGTCCAACCACCCCTTCCTCTCTTTCACATGCCTGGAAGCTCTTTACCTCCACGCTGCATGGTGAACTACTACTGTTCTGTAATGTGTAGCTAGAATAGCACCTCCTCTCTGTAACACCTCGCCCCAAGCTGCCACCTGGAATTATGAACTGACCTTGTAAAGGCTTTCTATTGTGTTTGTACATACTTCTACTATAGCACTTACTTCATTATACAAGAATCTAAGTAGGCACTATAGGTAGGCTTACATGTATTCCATTTCCAAACCTCTCATCTGTCTTTACTATTAAAACTGTAAAAGCAAAACGAAATCAATTTTTCACTTGCCCTCAGCAAGGCAAGGGAAGTTCAGACTAATGAAACGTAGGAAGGCGTCTGCAGGCGGCGCAGAGGTAAAGAATCCGCCTGCCAATGCAGGGGATGCAACAGAGGAGGGTTTGATTCCTGGGTCGGGAAAATCCCCTGGGGTGGGAAATGGCAACCCACTCCAGGATTCTTGCCTGGATAATTCCGTGGACAGAGGAAACTTGTGGGCTACATACAGTCCAGTTCAGTTCAGTTCAGTTGCTCAGTCATGACCGACTCTTTGTGACCTCATGAATCACAGCACGCCAGGCCTCCCTGTCCATCACCAACTCCCGGAGTTCACTCAAACTCATGTCCATCGAGTCGGTGATGCCATCCAGCCATCTCATTCTCGGTCATCCCCTTCTCCTCCCGCCCCCAATCCTTCCCAACATCAGAGTCTTTTCCAGTGAGTCAACTCGTCGCATTAGGTGGCCAAAGTATTGCAGTTTCAGCTTTAGCATCAGTCCTTCCAGTGAACATCCAGGATTGATCTTTAGAATGGACTGGTTGGATCTCCTTGCAGTCCAAGGGACTCTCAAGAGTCTTCTCCAGCACCACAGTTCAAAAGCATCAATTCTTCGGTGCTCAGCTTTCTTCACAGTCCAACTCTCACATCCATACATGACCACGGGAAAAACCATAGCCTTGACTAGATGGACCTTTGTTGGCAAAGTAATGTCTCTGCTTTTTAATATGCTATCTAGGTTGGTCATAACTTTCCTTCCAAGGAGTAAGCGTCTTTTAATTTCATGGCTGCAATCAGTATCCGCAGTGATTTTGGAGCCCAAAAAAATAAAGTCTGACACTGTTTCCACTGTTACCCCATCTATTTCCCATGAAGTGATGGGACCAGCTGCCATGATCTTTGTTTTCTGAATGTTGAGTTTCAAGCCAACCTTTTCACTCTCCTCTTTCACTTTCATCAAGAGGCTTTTGAGTTCCTCTTCACTTTCTGCCATAAGAGTGGTGTCATCTGCATATCTGAGGTTCTTGATATTTCTCCCGGCAATCTTGATTCCAGCTTGTGCTTCTTCCAGCCCAGCGTTCCTCATGATGTACTCTGCATAGAAGTTAAATAAGCAGGGTGACAATATACAGCCTTGACGTACTCCTTTTCCTATTTGGAACCAGTCTGTTGTTCCATGTACAGTTCTGACAGTCCAGGGGGGTCTGAGTCAGACACGACTGAGCACGCATGCGTGCGCACGCACGCACGCAGAAGAAAGTTCGCTCCCTTTCCTCTTCCCTCTTCTTTTAGACTGGAATGCAGACAGAGTAGCATCATCAATGGACATGAAGCTGAGCAAACTCTGGGAGATAGTGAAGGACCGGGAAGTCTGGCTTTCTGCAGTCCATGGGGTCGCTAAGGGTCGGATACGACTGAACGACTGAACAACAGCAGCAGACACGATGCCTGGAGCTGCGGCGGCTGGCTAGGTCACTGTGAGAATGATGGACGCAAGGGCAAGGGGAACAGCAATGGCATCCTGAGCGACTGCACTAGGTCTGCATGGGACCATCAGATGCTTTTTCCGGGAGAAAAGTGAACCCCCACCTGCTGAAGCCAGCTTTAGTCAGTTTTTCTATTTCCATTCCTAACAGAGAAATTTTCTATCTGTAAGATCGAGACCTTAAAGGGAAAAGACTGTTTCTTATTTATATTTATACCCTCAGCACCTGGCAGGATGCCCAGCACTGAGTAAATGTTCCAAGTTTCTAAATGAACTGAATGTCGTTACTGTCTTCAAAATATTCCAGTGACTCCTCATTATACTGAGAAAGCCATTCAGAGTTCTCCTCTTGGCATTCAGGGTCCTGCAGAGACCCCTCTTTACCCACACAACTTTATCTCCCCACATCCATCCGCATCAATTGAGTGCTCTTTCCTTTTTTTGTGGATAACCCCTAGGTTCATGCCTTCACTCCGCTTCCCCTCACCTGGAATGTTTGCCTCTCCATGTCCAGGCAAGCTCTGCTTGTCTTTCTTTTCTCCATTACTGAACTTGACTTGCGGTTAATTACAGCACCTGCCTTGTCTTGGAGGTACCTGTTTATTTGCCTGATTTCCCACTAGAACGTGAGCCCCTGCAGACAAGGACTGACTGTTGTCTGATCTTTGGTTTCCCATTGCATGGCATCACACAGTCTGTAGCACAGAGAAGGTACCTAATGTCCTGGCGTGCTAAATGGAACTAATTCCGGGTCAGAATGGTAGACTAGGGCCAGACAGAATGCGCTTGAAACCTGTATCACTGGGTTACTGTGAGACATTCGTCACTCCTGGGCCTCAGTGATCCCATCTATAAAACGGGGACAATCATAACTGACCAGAACCTGGTATGCTGTAGAGACTGGAGACCCGTTAAGTAGAGGGGAGGAATAGGAGGAAAAAGGGTTTGCCTCCCTCTCCAGTTGTCATCTGAGCTGGTCCACTGATTATAAAAAGGAAAACTGGAACCCAACATTGCAATCTGAGAAGAGGTCCCACCCACGTGGGCTGAAATTTCCACCGTCTTGGTACTGATGACACACTTAGGGGTGACATGAAGGTCGCCGCTCACAGGTCTGCTCTCCTGCTATTAGTTGCCAGGCCTGGACAGAGTTCATCAGCCAGCCTACCCGTTCTTGGCTCTCAGGGAGAAACACTTTGTCAAATGCCTCTCCTATCCTGTGTTCAAGGGCAGGGTGTGACCACCAGCCCACTCTTGTGCACGTCCAGGAAGGGCCCACTATCCTGCTTGGGTCACCCTGACCGTGAATCCCTGTAGCCACCTACAGGGTGTAGTTCCTCCTGGGCACTCCCGGAAAGGGACTGACTCTCTTCGCCCAGCTTGCTGAGGTGAGGTGACCACAGATTCCTCCGGTCACCTCCAGCGCTTGGCTGAGGCAGGGGCAGGGTGAGGATAGGTACCTGCAGGCCTCTGTCTGAGCCCCAGGGACAGTCTCATGGGCTGGCACAGCCAAGGGAAAACATGTGTGACACCCACCCCCACCAATAGCACGGCACCTGCCATCTGTGACTCTCAGGGGTGACCTACCACCTGTTGTGCTCTTGGATGCCACCTGGGTCAAAAGAACAACCCCCTACCAGCCCATGGAGGGGGATACTCCACATTAGGGAGTTTCGTCCCAGGCATTATTCTAAGTGTTCAGACACATTAGCTCACTTCATTCCCAGAGGAGCCTTAGGTGGTAGGTGCTATTTTAATTGCCGAGTTACAGATAAAAGAATTGAGGTGCAGGGTGCCTGCTTGAAGAACTTCCCAAGCTACAGCGTGAGTAGAGTGGTAGGCAGGGTGATGGCTGAGTCTGGCTTTCCGCTGCAGCTTGTACTGAACACAGGACACTGGGACATAAAGATAATCAGCTCTTCCAAGGAACGCAGCTGAATGATCGGCCCAGATGGCCCGAATGCAGAATGCAGTTGATGTAGGAAAAACAGGAGTCGTTGTAAAACAAAACATAAATAATGTTCTCCGAGAGATGCGAGATGACAATACACTGATAAAAACAAAAGTGGGCTGTCAAGAGCAATCTGAAAACAGAAAGTGCAGCTTTCTTGAAATAAAGATGGAAACAAAAACAAGATTTCCAAAATAAAGAGGCAGGAATAACTGAATAAATACTGTTGAAAACAGAATTAATGGAAACACAAGATCACTGGCAGAATGAAAATGGGATTTAGATCTATCAAATCACTAGAGGAGAAACAGAGCCAATTAAATCAAATCAGCTAACAACAGGAAGAGTTACAAATAAAAGAACAATAAAAAGCATTGTATATTTTGTTTGAAAGAAAGCATAATACATAGGATGTAAGAGAAATGTATAAAATCCTTTCTTTTAAAGGGTTTCTTTCTTTTCCCTTTCTTCAAATATACACAGAACACAAATAAGGAAAAAAATTCAAAAAGTAACAAGGGTGCAATGTAGTAAAAGTGGAATTGATTTACAAAATCATACAAAATATGTAGCTTAATAACTGAGACATTCTTAAATATTCAGCTTAAAAGAAACCTAAGCTAAAATTATAGACTAGACACAAACTCAGATGAATAGTCTATATGAAAAGGAACTTCCTCAAAGAAAAACATTCAAAGAACTTGAAGCAGCAAAAACAATTAAGTACCATTTTGTCCATCAAACAGGTAAACGCTGTCAGGATCGACAGCATCGAGTGATACAGAGCGGGGAAGCAGGCTTCTGGCAGATGAGTACATTACTGTAATAGCTGGAGGGAAACGTGAGGTCGTGCATAAACATCTGCCTTCTTAGAATCTATCTAAGGAACTAATTGGACAACTGTTCAAAGATTCATGTGTAAGGGTGTTTACTCGAGTGAAAAAGTGAAAATATCCACTTTATCAATAGGAAAGTAGTTAAATAAATTATGGTTATACAGACAATAGAATTCCCTGTAACCATCAACCAGGATGGGGTCGATCTATATATATTGACATTATAAGATGATGATATGTTGGTAAATGGTAAAACAAAAAGCAAGCTACTGAGCCACTTGAAGAGGTGATCTTGTTTTAGCAAGCACGATTATTGCCTTTGCTTTCTGTACACACCGGCACACAAAATGCCGAAAAGAGAAAGTCAAGCAAGTGGCTCTCAACGGCTCTCTTGTGAAGGGTGTGCGAAGAATGGAGTAAGATGATGGGGGCTTCTGATTTCTACTCTATAAACTTCTTTACAATTTAAAAAAATGAGTATTTTGGGACTTCCCTGGCTGCCCAGTGCTTAAGACTCTGCCTTCCAATGCAGGGCGTTCAGGTTCAATCCCTGGTTGTTGAGCTAAGATCCCACAAGACTCGTGGCTAGAAAACCAAAACATAAAACAGAAATAATGTAACAAACTCAATAAAGGCTTTACAGAGTGGCCCACATAAAAACTCTTAAAAAATAAAGTATCTCTTTTTTCATATATAAAAATTCTATAAAGATATTTTAACTTAAAAAATAATAATGAAGTCTTGGGACTTCCCTGGTGGTCCAGTGGTTAAGAATTCACCTTCCAGTGCAGGGGACGACATTCAATCTCTGGTTGAACCAAGATTCCACATACCGCAACCAAGCCAGTGCACCACAGCTACTGAGCCTGCGTACCCCAAAGCCCATGCACCAAAAGCAAGAGACGCCCACATGCCACAATGAACACCCAGCACAGCTCCCCTCAAAGATAGTAGGGAAGTCTTCCTCCGAATAAGGGCACGGACACCAAAGGGGCTGTTTGTGTCCGTCTTAAGGTGGTCTGGCTATGAACTCCCTAAACTTGGCTGCTGCTGGTTCCAGGGAGGGGTGGCGGGGTGTGGGGTCAGTGAGGGAGAGAGGAGGCGAGGGGCTGCGACCAGGCGTGGGTACAGGGGTGGGGGACGCGGCGGACGCCTGGCTGGGCCGGCGGGCTGGGCGGAGGGACCGCAGGAGGAAGGGGAAAGGGTGCAATTGCTCCACCCCCATCTTTCAGCCGCTCTCAGTGCAACGGGAAGCCCTTCTCTTCTCTTTTCCTTTGAGGCTGTGAAGCACCAAGGAGCCTTTCCAATGGGGACTGAGGTCACGCTCATCCTTTCCCTGTCATTCCCCACCTTGGCGTCCTCACCCTCCGCCCCAGCAGGCCCCCTCTAGAGTTCCTGCTGTCTCTGGAGAGATTATTTCCTGTTTATCTGGATTCTCTCTTTCTGAGAGCTAGGAGAGGATCCTCTGGTCTTCCCCCCAGCCCAGCCCACGCCCACCATTCCTCTGAGTGACAACAGTTCTCACGTCTGCCCAGAAAGCCCATCACTGATTTCTGGCGCTCTTCCTGCTAGACACGCCGCGATCTCTCTGCTCTCCTTCCAGCCTCCTCCTAAACCTTAATACCTGGGAACCAACACTGCATGTCCTGGGGAAGCTCAGGTTACCGTATCATGGAGGAGATGCACGCCCCAGTACTTAAGCAGTATCAGGATGTCTACAATTACCTTTGTGTGATTCAGCAAAAGCAAAAACGAGGACAGAAAGGAAAGAAAAAGGAGCAAATACGCTGGAATATTCTCAGCAGCCGAATCCAGGTGACAGGGACAGAGGTGCTCAGCGTACTGTTCTTTTGACTCTTCTATTTTACATATTGTCTGCTCCACAACAAGAAATGAGGAGACAGAAGAAACCTCGATTTCTACATTTCTGGAGGGGAGTGAGACTGGCTGGTGCAAGTCCTTAATGAAGGTCCCCTGAACTTGTCCCTTCTTCACCATCCCATCGCCACTGGTGGGGTTCAGGCCTCCTCGCCCCAGTGACACTCTGGCAATAGCCAGCATCCTTCTCACTGGGCTCCCAGCCCGGGTCTGTCCCCTCTTCCACAAGCTGCCAGAATGGGACCACGGCTCACAGCACCCATGGACCTCCACCAGCTTCATCCCCTCTGCAGCCCACCCCTCCACGCAAGTCCTGGGAGATGCTCTGGCCCTATGGACCCGTGCCCAGCTCCTTGAGTCCACCCAGTGTCCGGTCACCTCTTCTGCCCAGTAGGCCCTTCTGTCCTGCCAACCTTCCTCCTTGGCTACGGGGCCGCCTCCTCTCCACCCAACATGACTTACTCCAGTGTCACCATTTCCCGACTCTGGCCTCCCACCCTGCTGCTCAGTCCCCTGCCCGCTCCTGCCACCGCCTCTCACCACGTACACGCGCATCTCCTCTTTGGGACTCCAGTATGCAATCCCTGTTAGGCACGGATGTGGAAAGGACGCTATGTTTTGAGGGAATATGTACAAAGTGCCGGACAGCATGCTGGACTTTTCTAACTATTCCCTCCACAGTCCTGAAGCACAAGCGTTTTTGTCACCATTTTACAGATGTGAAAACCCAGACTGAGAAAGGGAAGCGATGGGGTGATACTGGAGTAGTAGGCAGACTCTTACTACCATCATAGAACCATGCTGAAAATTGACTATGTTCCAAGCACTGTGCTGAGTACAAGGCCTACAGTGGCTAATTTAGGTTTTCTATCCTGAGAAGCCAGTATTACAGCCCATATACCCCAGAAGAAAAGGAGGAGAGACTTACCCAAAGTCCTGCAAATGGTAAAGGGCAGAGCTGGGATTCGAGCCCGTGCCCACAGCTACTGTGTGGTCCCAGTGTCACCTCGGCCAGTGCCTTATGTGAACTTGGATTGCAGCCCTGTGATGCTGAGGCTGGCCTTTTCAGGTTTTCCACAGGCCCTGGCCTGAGCCTGGGGTATGACTGTTGATCACCAGGGCCTTCAGGTGAGGTGGGCCAGCCACTGGCTGGGGGATTGGTAAGGGTGCTGGTGATGAATCCCCTGAACGGCTGGCAGTGGTCAGTTTGCCGGCCCTGACACTTACCCAATGGTGCAGCCGGCATCAGCCTCGATGGTCCAGATGCAGTTGAGGTTGTGCTCGTACGGAGCTGGATACCCAGGGGACAGCACCTGCCCCGACACCTCTCCTCTCACTGTCCCTCCACACTCAGCTGAAAGAAATCCCAGAAGAGTGAGTTTCGGGGGGTGATCTGTGTGCACAGAGGCACCCCCTGGCTCCTCCTGCCTGTGTGCAGGGTCCCTCTGTTCACCCCACGTGGCTGAGCACAGCATAGGGGAAGGGCCCTGGATGAGACTTGTATCTGGGATCTACAAAAGCC